>NW_026111787.1:600000-900000 GCF_024679095.1 Eriocheir sinensis | reverse complement strand
CAAGTACCTGAAAAAGTTCAGTAACATTGATTACTCCAAATTCTTTGAGCTGCAAACCAACTCAATAACTAGAAATAACGGTTTACCCATTCAGTCGAGTCGATGTAACACGGACATTGGAAGGAGTTTCTTTTCAAACCGAGTCATCCGCCACTGGAACAATCTTCCCTCAGAAGTACTAAATTCGAATACCATCAACTCCTTTATATATCGAATCGACTGTCATTTCGCTGCGTCAGGAGTAAATTGAATATCAAGGTGCTTTCATCTGCTCCTCAAGCCCCAAGTGGCTGTCGAGCAGATTAAATCACTAAGGCAGGCAACCTGGTAATGAGCCAATAGGTTTTCTCTTGCCTGCATTTCTATGTTTCCATGTTTGATCTCTCTCTCTCTCTCTCTCTCTCTCTCTCTCTCTCTCTGAATTCCACACACATACATATATATTTCTTTCTCATTATTTTTGTTATTTTCTGTTAGAAGTGATTGTTATTGTCAAGTACAAATGCGCGCAAGACACACTTACGTTATTACCAGTGGTGGGCACCGATCACTTTTTTGCTGTTCCGATCCCCGATCATCCAAACAGTTTGGGCAACTGATCCGATTCCGATCACCCGATCATTTTTTAAGTACTGCTGTTCCGATCACCATTCCGATCATCCGATCATTAAAACTTATTATAATTAGTATTATTTTTTAAAATAATAATTACAAGAAACACCTATTATAGGCGTTCTTTAAGTAATACTTTCAAATAAGTAATAACTTAAATATCTGCTGATAAATATTCTTATTTTTCCTCTTTCTTTTGGTATATAGGACATTGTATAGAAGAAATGTTATCTTAACTTCTTATTTTATGCATTTATATAAGTCTTATATACCTCATTTATCACATTTACCGACATACAAGGGGTGTAGGGTACTTTATTTATCACATTTACCGACATACAAGGGGTGTAGGGTACCTTATTTATCACATTTACCGACATACAAGGGGTGTAGGGTACCTTATTTATCACATTTACCGACATACAAGGGGTGTAGGGTACCTTATTTATCACATTTACCGACATACAAGGGGTGTAGGGTACCTCATTCATTACATTTACCGACATACAAGGGGTGCAGGTTATCTCATTTATCACATTTACCGACTTATAAGTGGTGTAGGTTATCTCATTTACTGACATACAAGGGGTTCAGGTTATCTCATCACATTTACCGACATACAAGGGGTGCAGGTTATCTCATTTATCACATTTACAGACATACAAGGGGTGGAGGTTATCTCATTTATCACATTTACCGACATACAAAGGGTGGAGGTTATCTCATTTATCACATTTACTGACATACAAGGGGTGTAGGTTATCTCATTTATCACATTTACCGACATACAAGGGGTGCAGGTTATCTCATTTATCACATTTACTGACATACAAGGGGTGGAGGTTATCTCATTTATCACATTTACCGACATACAAGGGGTGTAGGTTATCTCATTTATCACATTTACCGACATACAAGGGTGCAGGTTATCTCATTTATCACATTTACTCACATACAAGGTTTCAGGTTACCTCATTTACCGACATACAAGGGGATAGGTTATCTCATTTATCACATTTACCGACATACAAGGGGTGCAGGTTATCACATTTACCGACATTCAAGGGGTGCAGTTTATCACATTTATCACATTTAGTGACATACAAGGGTGTAGGTTATCTCATTTATCACATTTACCGACATACAAGGGGTGCAGGTTATCTCATTTATCACATTTACCGACATACAAGGGGTGCAGGTTATCTCATTTATCACATTTACAGACATACAAGGGGTGGAGGTTATCTCATTTATCACATTTACTGACATACAAGGGGTGGAGGTTATCTCATTTATCACATTTACTGACATACAAGGGGTGCAGGTTATCTCATTTATCACATTTACCGACATACAAGGGGTGCAGGTTATCTCATTTATCACATTTACTGACATACAAGGGGTGCAGGTTATCTCATTTATCACATTTACCGACATACAAGGGGTGCAGGTTATCTCATTTATCACATTTACCAACATACAAGGGGTGGAGGTTATCTCATTTATCACATTTACCGACATACAAGGGGTGTAGGTTATCTCATTTATCACATTTACCGACATACAAGGGGTGGAGGTTATCTCATTTATCACATTTACCGACATACAAGGGGTGCAGGTTATCTCATTTATCACATTTACCGACATACAAGGTGAGCAGGTTATCTCATTTATCACATTTACTGACATACAAGGGGTGCAGGTTATCTCATTTATCACATTTACCAACATACAAGGGGTGCAGGTTATCTCATTTATCACATTTACCGACATACAAGGGGTGCAGGTTATCTCATTTATCACATTTACCGACATACAAGGTGAGCAGGTTATCTCATTTATCACATTTACCGACATGCCTCATTTACCTCATTTACTGACATACAAAGTGTGCAGGAAGAAACTTTCATATTTCAAGCAATTTTCAAATTAAAAACATACGTCAACATTTACTTTTAAAAAGATTAAAAAAAAAACTCAGGTAAGACATATCGCGATAGGCAGTCGACAAAGACATATGGTACTGTGTCGCAATTCATCCACCCTTTGTTTGTAAACAAATCCCACGCATGCGCAGATTGGATGTCTTAGGATACGTGGATGGCAGATGACACCACACCGTTTAGGACACGTAGCAATGAATTTAAGTTGGATAAGTTCAGGTTCAACAAAGACATAGGCAAGAATTGGTTTACCAACAGTGGGGGATGAGTGGAACAGACGTAGAAGTCATGTGGTGAGCGCCAACACGATAGATACATTCAAGAAGAGGTTAAATAAGTATGTGGCGTATGGTATGTGGGTATGGGGCGTTAGTTTGGTGCCGTGGTCTGAGCGGCATGTTGCGCTGTCTCACGAGACCTCCTTCCTCCTCCTCCTCTTGTTGCGGGGGCCGGGAGGCATTTTTCCCAACTGTATACTGGCTCGTCAAGGGAGGCACAACCAGCCAATCACCGTGCGTCTTACTCATGACGTCATGAGTCACCACAGCCAATCAGCATTATTAGAAGTGAATTGGCAAAATTAGGCAAATGCTTGCATGTAACTGCAAGAAGTGAGATTGTTTGACATTCAATGACTCAATTTTATTGTAACACATCATTCTGACCAAGTAAAGCAATGATGCATGTTTTTGCTGCCATTAAATCAATTCATTACTTTCGTCTCCCCCCCACCCCCCCTCAAATCTTATTTTATATAAGTAGTACTAGCATGAATACTGAATGGGCAACTGTAGCATAATATTAAGTTAAATTTATATTTGCATTTGTAAAAAGAATGTTGTGAATACAATGCATAGATGTAGTTGTGTAACCCTGTTGGGGTTCTCTCTTTTCCCGCCACTTAATTCAAGCCTACGACAAAATCATTGTTAAAGCTTAAATTAAGGATTCCTATTAAACAACAATGGTAAGTGCAAGGAATGTCAATTAAGTTAAACTTCAAACTCCAAAGGGATCATAGAAAATGACCAAACGAGTAAAGCGGTGTGATAATGATCATTATTGTGACTTCAAATGTTTTATATCAGCCACAGTATACACAGCAAAATTGCTGTGAACACTTATATATAAAAACACTTTATTAATGTTCTATTGAAGGATCAAATATTAAAAAAAAGTCAAGTTGCAACGTAGCCTAGCACAGTGTGGTCAGATAAATGGTGGATCTATGTGACTGTTTCTTGTACCACATAAGTGACTTTGTATTGCCCATGTTATTTGCTTATTATGTAATTTAATTGCTACCTGTTCTCAGTTATGTAGCAAGAGTGCAACTTCGCAATTGTTTTTTCAAAGAAGTTTGATAAAAATTAACAACATTTCAGCATGCAGAATATTATTACTTATGTTGAACTTATCTAAATAAATGTTTTTTATGGTTTCGTGACATTTTTAGTGCCTTAAATTTTAAAATTTTATGCCATTTCTACAGTGAAGAGCAGCATGCAATTAGCTAGGTAAGTATGCTGCCAGTAATTACATGTTAGTATTTGTTGATTCCAGCCAAGATCTTTATAAAATGTGCGCAAATTAGTTTCAAGAGGCATTCCATAATATTATGCTATAGTTGCCCGTTCAGTATTCACGCTAGTGCTACTTCTCATAGAAAAAAAGATTTGAGGGGGAGGGAGACGAAAGTAATGAATTGATATCATGGCAGCAAAAACATGCATCATTGTTTTACTTGGTCAGAATGATGTGTTACAATAAAATTGAGTTATTGAATGTCAAACAATCTCACTTCTTGCAGTTACATGCAAGCATTTGCCTAATTTTGCCAATTCACTTCTCCTAATAATGCTGATTGGCTGTGGTGAGTCATGACGTCATGAGTAAGACGCACGGTGATTGGTGGGTTGTGCCTCCCTTGACGAGCCAGTATACAGTTGGGAAAAATGTGGCCGGGAGCCTGACGGGTGGGTGGGGGGGGACGAGGGAAGGCAAAGCCCTCCCCCCCGGTTAAGAAGGTGACGCTTATTGGAGTAACTATTTAGCAACGTGTATAAAAATAATTGTAAGAACTCCGCAGCCACTTGTTGCCGTGACAACACTGACCACTTTTTTATTGTGATCGGTGATCGGAAGTTAGTTTGTGAGGTTCTGATTTCTATAGTCCGATTACCTTTTACAAAGATGATCCAATCTTTGCATTCCGATCACCAAGTGCTGTTCCGATCAGATCGGAAGATCGGACTGATGATCGGAAGTGCCCAGCTCTGGTTATTACACTATAATAACATTGAAGGTCAAATAAGCCAGAGCCAACAATGAACCAAAAATATCAGATGATATTCAATGTGGATGTCAATAGCTGGCCTGTGTGAGAGAGAGGGAGGGGGACAAGAGGGGGAGGGATGGAGCAAGCGAGTGAGAGAGGGGGGGAGAGAGAGGGAGCGAGCTAGGGATGGAGAGAGGGGGGAGGGAGGGAGGGAGCGAGCTATACTCCGGCTCAACTAAACGTGCGGTTGTGGGCGGGTTCAGCGTACGGGATCCCTTGTACAGCGTAGCCGCGCGTCTCCTAGCCATCGATGTAGAAATGTTCTTATATAAGTAAAACCATGGCAAATATGATCAGCAAATATGCATACACACTTATCTTAGTATAATAACATATGAAAAAACAGTTAAATTATTATGGATAAAATATTTATAAGCATATAAAGAGATGTGGCATAAATATTTTAGTGTTGCTAAAAAAAAAATGCTATACTTATTGTTGAGTTTCCCTTACGTTTTGAGATGGGTAAGTAGTTTCACAATTATATTTAGATTATATCGTGAAGGACTGTACGTTAAAATAAGCTGACATAGGTATGAAAAAAAATACATTCAAATCCTTGTAACGGTAACGTTCACTCCTGGCCATCACCCAGACACTCCCAGCATCCACACAGGTGGAGAGATTTTTTGTTTGTATAATTTCCCACAATTTCTGTATTAGAACATATAATAAATCAGGTTGAATAAACGAGAGAGAGAGAGAGAGAGAGAGAGAGAGAGAGAGAGAGAGAGAGAGAGAGAGAGAGAGGCAACCAACGTGGAGTAAAAAATGTGTCAACACTGTACTTCCGCTTATTCCCTAGAGACCTACGTCACAGCCGCACGTTTGGGTGAGCTAGAGTATAGTAAGGAAGAGCGGGAGGAGGGACGGAGATAATCATGGTATACTATTATACCTATATATTGATATTTACATATTAAGATGTATTTGCTTTATCTGAACAATATTGTTTTATTTTCAAGGAGTCATTATAGACATTTCATAAAGGAAAAATGCGTGTTTCCTGTGTTACAAAAGTTCCTACACGTTCTGTGTACCTGAATAACTTGTGATAAAACACTGACTATCACTTTATTGTTTAGTGTGCATATTATGTGTTCAATGTCAGAAAAGGAGTGCAAAATTACTTTTAATCTTTATTTATTCCTTCAGGAGCCAGAAATATATGTTTTTGATAGTTTGATTTTTGAAAAACTTCCCTCAGTGTCCGAGGTCGCCTCAGCAACGTCTGAAGCCATCCTCAAATGCGGCCACTCCCAGTTAAAGGGAAAGAGAATAAGTGCACGAAGTCACCTCACACCTGTCCGAAGTGACCGCCGATCTATTATGACTTTGGACACCATTATATACGTGATTTAACAAGAAAGCATAGACCTGGAATTTTTTCAGCTTGACCACCATATACCTACGTTCTTAAGCCATACTTTCACGTAAAAAAAAAAATCTTTTAAAGGCATACTATACTGAGTTACTGCTTAGAACAGATCAAAATCGTCCGAAGCCACCCCACTGTATGGTACACATGCACACTCGGGGAATTCACAGCAGGAAAAACATTAATTTGCCTGGTTTAGTTCTAGTTTGCCCACTTGTGATGTTTGTGAGTGGTGAGTGAACTATAGAAACAGTAGGCAAGTTGAACCTTTCTGCGAGCTATTTAGCGCCTGTGGTGGCGGGTTCACAACAGGCATTGAAAAGTCAATCATTTAGTGATTTCCAGAGAAAATACTATTTCTATGATATTCAGCATCATATTTTGTCCAGAAACAAGCAGTCAGCATCTCAAAATTAGTAGGCTACCCTCTTGTGAATAATACCCAAAATGCATAATAATAATAGTAATTCCTTCACAATGCTTCATTATTACAAATAGTGGCTTGGAGTGGTGCCCCCTAAGATTAGCCTAAACAAATAAGCCCTCACAAGCCAGCAGAGGCCCAATGGACATACTTCTGGACTTTAACTGAAGGCTTCCCCTCCCCAAAACCCCCTTTGTTTTAACTGGAGAAACCTAATATCACTTCCTTATCTTAATTCAACCAAACCTAACCTCCTCCTAATGGAAGTGATACGGGTAGACAAAGACCAGAAGAAAACATCTGAATTAACTTACCTAGCTGTTTGGCAGGGTTACTCTGCAGCAGCTGGATGAGGTCTGGCGGTGGGACGAGCAGGGAAAGGGTGATGGCACCAGCGGGGCGGGGCTCGGCTCACCCCGGCAAGAAACTTCGACAGGGCTGGAGAGGGTGATGGCACCAGCAGGGCGGGGCTCGGCTAACCCCGGCAAGAAACTTCGTCAGGGCTGGAAAGGGTGATGGCACCAGCAGGGCGGGGCTCGGCTCACCCCGGTGCACAGTTGTCCAAAACGCCAAATTCCCAGTCAAAAACCTACGGATTTGAAAATATATCATATAAAAAGAAGATTTTGCTTCGTTGAATGTTTATTTTTTATTTTTATAGAGGTAAATTTCATAAATTTACCTTACATGATACATTTTTTTTCAATTGCACTAATGCTTCTGTATTTCAGGAGTAACATAATCATTTATTACTCATTTTGAGATCTTTGTCTCCCTTCACAATATATAAATTTCTTTCTACGAATCTCATTTTCTTGCATCACATATATATCTATAATCATTTATGTTGCTGTTCTGGTAAGAAATTCTAAATGAGAAGACACCTAGGTACCCTGTCATAGTGGGATTTGTTTACGCAGAGCTCATCAATGACTGAACGTGTTGATGTTTGGTGTGTTCTCTGAAGAAAACGGAAAGGCCACGGTAAATTTAAATCATGGCAGCGGCAGCTTCAGGGACAGTCTGAGGGAAATTGGTATGGTTTTTGAAGGGGCACCCAAGAGTATCTAATTTTGTAATGTTATTCCTATATATTTGTCCTACAAGGCTGTAACTATATAGTACATCATTGAGTATGCTAGAATCTGTTTTGTATATGGCTTGTATCAAAAGCATTTTATATCATAATATTGATACTATGCATATATATGTATACACATATATATATATATATATATATATATATATATATATATATATATATATATATATATATATATATATATATATATATAGAGATATTTATATAATATATATATATATATATATATTTTTTTTTAAATTTCCCACTAGTCGCACTAAGTAGCCATGGCGTGTGTGGCAACAATGTTCTACCAAAACAGCTGCCGAAAGCACCCCAAAGGTTTAGAGAAAGGTGTTCACCTTGCAGAAGAATTCAGATGTAGGAGAAGTTACGTTTTGGGATGAGTTACGTTGTGGTAGTGAGAGCATACCACGTCAATGAGAGCAGTGTTCGTGGTATCAATCTTAGTGAAAAGTAATTCTTGCCGCAGTAACTGCCAGTGCTACAAGAGTGCTGCAAGAGTGGAGATAAAGGCCGCCCTTTTACTAAGCCTCGTCGTTGCTATGGTAACGGCATCTCACTCACAGCAAAATTGCGTACGTTGATCTTCCTGGCAACGTTACACATGCATTACTAGCTGTCCTGTCTGACGAACTCCTTACAACAGAAGATGAAAAAGAAGCTGTAATGGTAATGGTGCCACAGAGGTGAAATGAAATGGAAACACTTATATGTGTTTGTTTGGGCCGCCATATTTGCTGATGACATCATCACAGCATGAAGGCGCTCCATCTCTCAAAGCCGGGAGCCAACAGATGTGCCGAGTTGGCAACTCGTGCTGCCGCGTCATGCATTTGAGAGCACTCGTGACATTCCAAGTCCCAATTCTCTCTCAAACACAGCCCAGGAGCACACTAATTTTATCCGGATTTTGAATAGTACAGGAGTCCTGGGTCCCTAACCCCGTACTATTTGAGGACGACTGTATATATATATATATATATATATATATATATATATATATATATATATATATATATATATATATATATATATATATATATATATACATAAATTTGCCGTTTTTTAAATGGAAGAGTAGGGCATGTTTACGTTCAAGATTTCATCGCAGTACATAATAAAACAATAAACTACAGCCGCTTTTAAGTTTTAAGGAAATTCATTTTTGTCGTGCAGTTCATTAACACAAGGTGATCCTCCCGAAAACCTTCAGAAATTGTTGTAAATAATTCACATCAGCTCCTCAGTTTGATTATACAGATATAGCATTACCCTGATGCTTATGGACCACTTTGCGGCTCGGCTTATCCCACCCCGGCATGACACACGTCTCGTCAGGGCTGGAGAGGGTGATGACACCAGCGGAGCGGGGCTCGGCTCACCCCTGCGTGACACACACCTCGTCAGGACTAGCTAGGCATTTGGCTCTACCACTTCCTTACAAAAAGAGTCCAAGTTGTCACAGTGGATGGCCACCAGTCCAGTGAGGCCAGCGTCATCAGCGTGTGCCACAAGGATCAGTGCTGGGCCTCTCCTCTTCCTTATACACATGGGAGACATCGATGAGGGATCAGGAGCTCGGTTATCTCCTCTTTTGCCGATGATACCACTGCGAGTCACACTACCACCACCGTGCAGGGAGTCGCCCACCTACAAGAGGACCTCAACAAAGTGTACGCCTGGGCCGCAACCAACAACATGGCATTCAACGAGGCAAAGTTTGAAATGCTGAGATGTGGCCCTGACCACACCGTCAAGACGTCTACTTCGCTGCTCACAGAAGGAGGACAACAAATATCTGGACAGCCACATGTAAAGTGCCTTGGGGTTCACCTCAGCGACAATGGTTCCTTCTCACACCACATCACAGAAACAGTGAAGAAGGCAAAGGCAATGGCAGGTTTGGTCCTTAGAACATTTGCTTCCAGAGAACCCAAGGTAATTAATGTTAACCCTCTGGAAGGCCCTGGTGCAGCCTACGCTGGACTATTGTAGCCAGCTGTGGTCACCACACAAGAAGGGTGATGTGCAGAGGCTTGAAACTGTGCATAGAGCCTTCACAAGACAAATCAGAGGGTAACATCACCTAAATTACTGGGAACGTATGCAGAAACTAGGGCTCTATTCACAACAAAGAAGAAAGGAGAGATATCGGGCCATATACTTATAGAAAAATAATGCGCTGCAAGAGCACGTCAATCAGCGGAGCGGACGAAAGTGCAGCAGAAGGTCCCTCCCCACAAGAGCACCAGGTGGAGGCAGGACCCTGCTGGCCCCCAGTCTGTCCCATGAAGGGCCATGAATCTTTAACAGCCTGCCTAAGGAAGTCCAAAACCTAACAGGTTGCCCGGTAAACAGGTTTAAGAATGGGCTGGACAAGCTGCAACAAACAGTCCCAAACGAACCTCCAGTGCCAGGCTACACCTCAAGATGTAGGACTTCCAACACGATACCGGACCAAATTGCCCTGTTGAGCAGGGATGGCAGGACCGGGAGCAGCGGTGGACCACCACGACTGTGAGGCGGAGCCTCTAAACAACACCAAGTAAACCAAGTAAAATAGCTGGGGAGGGTGATGGTGAAATGCCAGGATTTTATCTTTTACTATACTCACACACGTCCTCTGCATGTAACAAAACACACGAGAAATTAATCCAGACAAGGAAAGGTTTGCCGGCGCCGGGGATCGAACCCTCGACCAGTGTAACGGGAGCGCCACTCCTGTACCAGTCGACCAAATTAGAGGTACCCCACTGGCTAAGTGGGTTATGGGAGGCTCGCCCATCAGGCAGGTCGTGTCACTACAATGGCACCAGCGGGGCGGGGCGGGGCTCGGCTCACCCCGGCATGACACGCACCTCGTCAGGGCTGGAGAGGGTGATGGCACCAGCGGGGCGGGGCTCGGCTCACCCCGGCATGACACGCACCTCGTCAGGGCTGGAGAGGGTGATGGCACCAGCGGGGCGGGGCGGGGCTCGGCTCACCCCGGCGTGACACGCACCTCGTCAGGGCTGGAGAGGGTGATGGCACCAGCGGGGCGGGGCGGGGCTCGGCTCACCCCGGCGTGACACGCACCTCGTCAGGGCTGGAGAGGGTGATGGCACCAGCGGGGCGGGGCGGGGCTCGGCTCACCCCGGCCTAGCATCCCGATCGTCCTCCTCGGCCACACATCTCCTCCAGGCCAGCTCCCTGCCTGTCCTGGACTCCTGGTTGAGGAGTCAAGGCAGCGTGAGGCAGGGCAGCATGGCGTGGTCGGCGGCACCGGTGGTTACCTAACGCGTGGCGGCGGGTTGTTGCTGTCTTCCGCCGCCTCCTCCACTATGTTCACCGCCTCACATGGCTCCGCAACATGACGACCAAACGCAATGTTAAATCGGACGCTCACAGACATTCTCAGGGAAAGGTTACCGCCAAGATATGGCTGGGAAGGGAGAAATACCTGTAGGGGATCAGCGCTGGCACATTTACGTAATGATGTGGCGACGTGGGCGGCGGCGGCGACAATGACGGCAGTGTTGCCACCCACGCACGAAGATCATAAAGCCACGACTGCCTCTATAGTAAAAAAGTCAAGATTGGCCTAAAATATACTAGACTTAAAAATAACACTTGCTATTATGTGCTGATTTGAAAGATGCTACGAAAAACAGGTATTAATCTTATCTCACACAAAAAATAGAGGTCAACAGCAGGGCCTCATTGGCACCACCGCTGGTAGTGTTGGACTCCCGGCACCGATGCCAGATTATCGTACCCAGAGCATAGTTTTTACCAGTTTCTTACGCATAAATACTGCTAAGAAACATCAGGAATTAACTATTTTAACGATAACTATGAATGAATCTCGTTTTTGGGACCCAGGAGACAGTTTGGGGGTCAGAAATTGGTATATATATGAGGCTGAGTACAACAATCTGTTGGGAATCAACCAACCCTGCAGTTGGGGGTTGCCTGTTCAGCTTAGGGTGCATATATGGTTCTCTTGATGTAACGTTCGTGACACTTGCCAGTTTTGGCATCACTGATGAGTAACGGAGTAACACGATGGAAAATAGGCAACTTCCCAGGGGGCAAATCAACGTTGATTCAACGCTGAATGCCCCGGCCGACCATCCATTCGTTGAATCAACGTTGAGAATTAATTGATTTTGAAAGTTTTTTTTAACGTAATAAATCCAACGTTGAATCAACAGTGGGATTCCAACGTTGAACTGACGTCGATCTGCTTGTCAATGTTGAATCTTGGTCTATCCCTCAATTAACGTACATTGGGACTCTCCTTGAATTTAAGTCAGAACCCTGATCAACCCTACATTAAATATACGTTGAGAATTAATTGATTTTGAATTAACGTAATAAATCCAGCGTTGAATCAACAGTGGGATTCCAATGTTGAACTGACGTCTACTTGTCGTCTATCCCTCAAACTTGGGAATCACGTACTACGTTGAATTCCCGTTGTAAAAAAAACACGTCCTCCTGACGTGGAATCAACGTCACATTTTCAGCATTACTCCAGGGCCTAGATTCACTAACAATCGAGTTACGACGTTCGTAAGTCACAAAAAATGTCTTAAGGCAACCGTCGGCTGCTTTGGGCTATTCACTAAACAGTTACGACACTTCCGGCACTTTACGGCAGCTCCAGGCATGGCGTAAGATATCGTGACCCGTACGTAGGGCAGATTTTCTCCACAATACAAGGAGGAATGAAGAAGAAGAGGAAGACCCGCTGCCAAAATAATGAACAAAACGTCACAGTGCTATCAAAACATTGCTTTATAAGGACCTGTCAACCGTATATAATACCTTTCACTGAATATGTGGTGATTGTGAACTCCTACACTATTGAATATGTAGCGTTCTCTTTTTATTTCTATTGTCTTCTTGTTTATGGGTGTCGCTACATTCCTTTTTGACGACCACTATGGTTGCGATGGTATGTGGTAGCGTGGTAGTCGTCTACATTCCCGAGCGTTGGTCCCGGATGGGAAGGCCTCAGGACAAGTTTACACTCGTTCCGAGGTTTGTGACCAGAAGGGCGTTACTTGTTGTGTGATTAATTATGGAAGGTGGGAGGATTTCCGTGTGAGCCACGTGTGAAACAATATTGTTATGCCGGACGTATTGCTTGGGTTCCGTGTCGCCGTCACAAGACTCCGTGGGAGGGAGATATGTAAACACTTTGCACCGCTTCTGTAGTTTAATATTCTTCCTTAGTAGTACACTTCACTCCGACTCTTCACTGACCACTAGCTTACTATGACTGGGAATGTCCCCTCTCGCCCTCTTCTCCTTTATATATCCAGAACAGTACAGTCTAGAATGTTACAGTATATTTTAGATCATACAAGAACATGTAGCAAAAGTATGTGCGAGTTGGCAACACTTCCCGCCTGGCGCCTGGCCGCGCCCCGCGGGGCACGGACGAGGCTTTGCTCCCCGCCCCCCTGCTCGCTTCTCCTGGAGCCTTCTAGAGGCCTATGGACAGTTGGACACAGGGGGAAGCTTCCAGCACAACACTATCCCCCCCTCTTAATTGTGATCGTCCCGATCACACACTTAACTATATACAAACATAAGAGAATTAATCAAAAACATAATAATCGTCGTACCGCTGTGGACGCCTGCATTGTCTCTGTCTTCTGCTCGGTGCCTCCTGCGCGTCTGTCTCCTGGTGCGTCTCGTCGTCGTCCGCTTCTTGGGGTGTCCCTGAAACATCTGCCGAAGCCGGGAGGTTATATCCCTCGGCTGAAAGGTCCAGAAGACCTATGTCGTCGTCGACCTCCTCTCGGTCCTGGACGTCCCTTGCGTTTTCGTCGGCTGCTGGGTGTCTGTAGTTGTTCCAGGTGTAGTTTCCCGGACCGTGGTACCTCCATAGGCGGTTGACGTGGACAACTTTCGGCTTGGTCCTTTCCGTTCTCCGGATTCGGTAAGTCACGTCGGAGAGGCGTTCTAGCACAGTGTAAGGGCCTTCCCAGGGGCTCTGTAACTTCGGAGACTGTCCTTTCTTCCTCTGCGGGTTGTAAAGCCAGACTTGGTCTCCTTCCTTGAAGTCAACGTGGCCTGCCCTCATATTGTAACCGCGCTTCATGGCCTCCCCGGAGAACTTCAAGACACCTCGATCTTGATGGTGCAACTCTTCCAGCCGTTCCTCTAGTTGACGGGCAAAACTGGAGGCGTCCCTTGGAAGGCTTTCCCCAGGAGGCCTTCCTGTCAGTAGGTCCACCGGCAATCGCAGCTCACGTCCAAACATCAGCTTTGCCGGTGAATACCCCGTAGTTTCGTGGGCGGCAGACCTGTAGGCCATGAGAAGCGCAGGCAGCTTCTGATCCCATGAAGACTGATCATTGTTGCACTGCTTGGCCAACTCCTGGCCCAACGTCCAATTAAACCTCTCCACCATTCCATCTGACTGTGGGTGCAGAGGAGTGGTCCGGGTCTTCTTGATACCCAGAAGCTTGCAGCACTCAGCAAGGACTGTTGGCTCAAAATTCCTTCCCTGGTCGGAATGGAGCTCGTTAGGCACACCGAAGCGACAGAAGAACTCCTCCACCAAAACCTTGGCGATGGTAGTGGCTTCCTGGTCAGGGATGGCGTAGGCTTCCGGCCACTTGGGGAAGTAATCCATTGTGACGCAGATGTACCTATTTCCGCCCGTCGTTAGAGGCAAGGGTCCTGCTATATCCACTGCCACCCGTTCCATGGGGGCTCCAACCTGGTATAGTTGCAATGGGGCACGGTGACGCTTCTTGGGGCCCTTCTTTGCACAGCACACCTCACACGCGTGACACCATTCTTCCACGTCCTTCCTCATGCCAACCCAGTAGAACCTTTGGCGCAGGCGACTCAGTGTCTTCTTTACCCCAAGGTGTCCGCTGGTGATGCTGTCGTGCATTTCTTTCAAGACGCCTTCCCGGGACTTCACAGGTAGCACCGTGGACCAGTAGTGGTCAAGACCATCATGAGAGACCCAGCGTCGCTGCAACACCCCGTCGTCCATCCGAAGAGTGTCCCACTGAGTCCAGTAATTCTTGGTGGTAGGGCTTTCTCTAGAAATTACTTCCCACCCAGGTCGCGTTGACGACTGACTCAGCCACTCCATAATTGGTCTCAGATCTCGGTCCTCCCGCTGCAGTTTTCCCAAGTCTTCCCATGGCACCTCCGCTGTCTGTTCCACTGTAGTGCGGCGGCACATATTCTGGACGCTTTCCCTCTGGAGGCAATGTTGACACTCAGGTAGGCAGGGGCGCCGGGTCAAGCTGTCCGCGTTACCGTGTGTTAGCCCAGACCGGTGCACAATAGTGTAGTGATGCTGCTCTAGTTTACCTATCCAGCGAGCAAGCTGGCCCTCAGGGTTTTTCAGTGATTTCAGCCACCGTAATGCAGCGTGATCCGTGCGGATGGTGAAAGTTGCACAGTACAGGTAAGCATGGAAAAAGTCAAGGCTCTTGACTACTGCCAGGAGTTCTTTCCGGGTCACGCAATAGTTTTTCTCGGCTGGAGTGAGCTTCTTGCTGAAGTAGGCCACAACCCGTTCCATGTCGGCACATGCCTGGGACAGCACTCCACCAATCCCCTCATCACTGGCATCACAATCCAATATAAAAGGCTTAGAGGGGTCTGGGTAGGTGAGTACGGGCGAGCTGATGAGGGCCTCCTTGAGCTTCTCAAAGGCAACCTGAGTTTCCGCTGTCCACTCAAACTTGCGCCCCTTCTTCGTCAGGAGGTGCAGTGGTGCAGCAATCGTAGCGAAGCCTTTTACAAACCTGCGGTAGTATGGGCACAACCCGAGGAAGCTCCGCAGCTCCTTCACGTTGGTGGGTGTCGGCCAGTCCCTTACCGCAGCCACCTTCTCAGGATCAGTGCGTACTCCAGCCTCGCTCAAGATGTGTCCCAAGTATTGGACCTCCCTTTGGAATAGGCAGCATTTCTTCGGGCTGAGCTTAAGGTGTGCAGCTCTAAACCGGGCGAAAACCTCTGATAGCCTTTCCATCTCCTGTTCGAAGGTCTGGCCAAAGACAATCACGTCGTCGAGGTAGATGAGTGCCGTCTTCCAGTGAAGTCCCTCCAGCACCCTCTCCATCAACCGCTCGAACGTGGCCGGCGCGTTGCAGAGGCCAAAGGGCATAACCTTAAACTGCCACAGGCCTTGACCGTAGGAGAAGGCTGTTTTCTCTTTGTCCTGTTCCGCCATTTTGACTTGGTGATACCCAGACTTCATATCCAGTGTTGAAAACCACTTGGAGCCCACCAAAGCGTCGAGCGTGTCGTCGATCCGTGGGAGTGGGTATGAATCCTTGATGGTGAGATCGTTGAGGGCTCGGTAGTCCACGCAGCACCTGAGGGAACCGTCCTTTTTCCTGACGAGCACTACAGCAGACGCCCACGGGCTGCTGGACCGCTCGATTAACCCCTGTTGCCGGAGATCATCCATTACCTCATCCATCTCCTTGCGACGGGCTGGTGCCATCCTTCGAGGAGCTTGCTTCACTGGGCGGTGGCTACCTGTGTCGATGTGGTGCTCTACCAGGTCCGTACACCCCAAGTCCAGGTCTCCTGTGGAAAACACATCTGCATTCCTCACGAGAAACTCCCTGAGCTGTTCCACTTGGGGCTCCTCTAGACACTTGGAGCTCCTGTCAAACAGGTCGCGCAGGTAGTCGGGCAGCTCCTCCTGGTGCTTCGTCAGGGTTCTCCTGCAGACACAGGTTCTCGGTTCCTGGTCGATCTCTTGGCACAACCCCACCATGGTCCCTTGTTCTATTTTCTTTGGGCTAAAGGAGACATTGGCCACGACGACAGGCACTTCCGCTGCAGCAGGGTCTACCAAAGTACTGCCTACAATCACCCCGTTTTCTACCGGGAATCGACTTCCACTCTCTACCACACACAGGCTAGCCGGGGGGGCACCCGTAATTTGACAGGGTAACAGCATCTCCGACCTCGGAGGAATAATGGTGGTGCGTTTGACCGTCACTGGCAGGTCTTCATTGTTCACAGTTGTCAGTGGCACCCTCCTTCCTCCTACAGTCAGCTGCTTAGCGCGGAAGTCCAGCTCGCACCTGTGGGAGACAAGATAATCCATACCTAGGATGCAGGGGTCGTCCATGTCAGCCACGCAGACAGAGAGGAACTCTTCTTTTCCTCCGAGCTCAAACTTCACGTCCACTGGGCCTCTGAGCTCTGCGTAGTGTCCTGTGACTCCGCACAATCGATGCGGCGTCTTAGGAAGCCGACGATGACTCACCACGTCAGGCCGCACCAATGTGCGTTCCGAGCCTGTGTCGATGACCACAGGCCACAACCTTGCCCTCCACTTGGCAGCTTGTCATGGTGGTTCTCCTGCACACTGATATCTTCGGGGCATGTACACTTGTACAGGACAGACTGGTCGTTGCCCCCGTGAACCAGTCCTTCTTAGTTTCCCGAGTGGTGGTCCCTCGCTGGGGGCACAGTTTTCCGACACTAATTCTTCCAGTGCCCCTTTTCTCCACAGATCCAGCACTTGGGTCCTTTCCTGGGCTTCTTCTTCAGCGCCACCTTCATATTCCTTCTTCCTCTTATAGCATTCGTTCTCCTTGTGCCCAACCTTCTCGCAGTACCAGCACGTTCCTTGGAACCTGTCTGTGTCGCTGACAGCGCCCTTTCGTGCCCTAAAGCCAGAAGTCGAGTCGTCCCTGAAGCTTGACAAGCTAGACCTAACAAAGGACTCAAACTCCATGGCACGTGCCAGAGCTTCCTGCATTGATGTTGGCTTAGCTTGGTTCACTTGTATCTTCAGCTGAGGGCTGTCCAGGGCATCGATGAATTGATCACGCAGCAAAACCGTCAGCAGGTCAGGGGTGGCACCTGGGTATGCCTTGTGCGCCATGCTCTCAAGGTCCTGAGCGAGTTCCTGAAGAGACTCGCCGCGCCTCCTGTTGCGGGTTCTGAACCTAACCCTGAAGAGCTCGTTCTGGTGCTTGGTCCCATATCGTTGCTCCAGCGCCTGTGCCAGCCCGCTGTAGCTGCCCTTTGTCGCATTGTCGAGCTGAGCAAGGACCTCCAGCGCCGCCCCTTTCAGGCTAGTGGCCAGCTGTACCGCGCATTCTTGGTCATCCCATCCGTTCCGAGCTGCCAACAGCTCAAACTCAGCGCGGTAAGCCTCCCAGGAGACCTTGCCATCAAACTCCTGAGGCTTCTTTCTAACAGGCGACCTCAGCGGACTCATGGGGCTGGCGGAACTTCTTGCGGGGATAAACTCAGGCGAAACAGGGCTCAAACTACCCCGGACTTGCGTAGGAGAAGCATCTTGGGTACAACTAGCCCCTGCAGGCACTGGCTGTCCGTTTCCAACCAAGCAGTCTTCAAGGGCCTTCACTCTGTCACTTACATCACAAACTGCCTGCTCAGTACGGTTCACCTTTCCCTGCACTTCTAATATTTCTTTGTGTGTCGTCTCTCGTACCACCTCCATCTCTTGTTGAAGATTTGTGTGTTCTTTCTCCACTTCTATCAGGCGTTGTCCCAAGTTCGTGGTCACATCAGTCATTTCTCTTCGCACTGACTCACTTCCATCTTGTACTGCTTTTAGCTGTAGCTGTAAACCTGTGAAGCGATCTTCTAGCTGTTCTTTGAGTTCTTGGAGTGTTCCTTCTTGTTGTTGCTGTGCTCTTTCTTGTTGTTCTTTGAGTTCTTGGTGTGCTCTTTCTTGTTGTTCTTTGAGTTCTTGGTGTGCTCTTTCTTGTTGTTCTTTGAGTTCTTGGAGTGTTCTTTCTTGTTGTTGCTGTGCTCTTTCTTGTTGTTCTTTGAGTTCTTGGAGTGTTCCTTCTTGTTGTTGCTGTGCTCTTTCTTGTTGTTGCTGTGCTCTTTCTTGTTGTTCTTTGAGTTCTTGGAGTGTTCTTTCTTGTTATTGCTGTGCTCTTTCTTGTTGTTCTTTGAGTTCTTGGAGTGTTCCTTCTTGTTGTTGCTGTGCTCTTTCTTGTTGTTCTTTGAGTTCTTGGAGTGTTCTTTCTTGTTGTTGCTGTGCTCTTTCTTGTTGTTCTTTGAGTTCTTGGAGTGTTCCTTCTTGTTGTTGCTGTGCTCTTTCTTGTTGTTGCTGTGCTCTTTCTTGTTGTTCTTTGAGTTCTTGGAGTGTTCTTTCTTGTTATTGCTGTGCTTTCTTGTTGTTCTTTGAGTTCTTGGAGTGTTCCTTCTTGTTGTTGCTGTGCTCTTTCTTGTTGTTCTTTGAGTTCTTGGAGTGTTCCTTCTTGTTGTTGCTGTGCTCTTTCTTGTTGTTCTTTGAGTTCTTGGAGTGTTCTTGGTTGGTGTTTCTGTGCTCAGTCTTGTTGTTCTTTGAGTTCTTGGAGTGGTACTTCTGGTTGTTGCTGTGCTTTCTTGTTGTTCTTTGAGTTCTTGGAGTGTTCATTCTTGTTGCTGTGCTCTTTCTTGTTGTTCTTTGAGTTCTTGGAGTGTTCTTTCTTGTTATTGCTGTGCTCTTTCTTGTTGTTCTTTGAGTTCTTGGAGTGTTCCTTCTTGTTGTTGCTGTGCTCTTTCTTGTTGTTCTTTGAGTTCTTGGAGTGTTCCTTCTTGTTGTTGCTGTGCTCTTTCTTGTTGTTCTTTGAGTTCTTGGAGTGTTCCTTCTTGTTGTTGCTGTGCTCTTTCTTGTTGTTCTTTGAGTTCTTGGAGTGTTCCTTCTTGTTGTTGCTGTGCTCTTTCTTGTTGTTCTTTGAGTTCTTGGAGTGTTCCTTCTTGTTATTGCTGTGCTCTTTCTTGTTGTTCTTTGAGTTCTTGGAGTGTTCCTTCTTGTTGTTGCTGTGCTTTCTTGTTGTTCTTTGAGTTCTTGGAGTGTTCCTTCTTGTTGTTGCTGTGCTCTTTCTTGTTGTTGCTGTGCTCTTTCTTGTTGTTCTTTGAGTTCTTGGAGTGTTCCTTCTTGTTGTTGCTGTGCTCTTTCTTGTTGTTCTTTGAGTTCTTGGAGTGTTCCTTCTTGTTATTGCTGTGCTCTTTCTTGTTGTTCTTTGAGTTCTTGGAGTGTTCCTTCTTGTTGTTGCTGTGCTCTTTCTTGTTGTTGCTGTGCTCTTTCTTGTTGTTCTTTGAGTTCTTGGAGTGTTCCTTCTTGTTGTTGCTGTGCTCTTTCTTGTTGTTCTTTGAGTTCTTGGAGTGTTCCTTCTTGTTGTTGCTGTGCTCTTTCTTGTTGTTGCTGTGCTCTTTCTTGTTGTTCTTTGAGTTCTTGGTGTGCTTTTTCTTGTTGTTTTATATATTTATATTATTAATGTGCATTTTCTATATATATTTTATACAAATATACGTTACTTTATGTCTATTTGATTATATATTTTCATACAAATTTACATTATTTTATGTGTATTTTGTATATTTATTTCAATACAAATTTACCTAATTTTATGTGTATTTTGTATATCTATTTTCCTACAAATTGAAATTATTTTTGTACATTTTTATATATATTTTTATACAAATTTTAGTAATTTTATATATTATTTTGTATATTTATTTTCCTACATAAATACATTCTTTTATTGAAATTTATTGAAATACGAATCTATTTTATATATATATATATATATATATATATATATATATATATATATATATATATATATATATATATATATATATATATATATATATATATATATATATATATATATATATATATATATATATATATATATATATATATATATATATATATATATATATATATATATATATATATATATATATATATATATATATATATATATATATATATATATATATATATATATATATATATATATATATATATATATATATATATATATATATATATTTTTTTTCATAGAAATGTACGTTATTTTATGTGTTTTCGTATATATTTTAATACAAATTAACACTATTTGATGTGTATTTTGCATATCTATTTCAATACAAACTTACCTTATTGTATGTGCATTTTGTATATTTATTTTAATACAAATTTAATTATTTTATCTGTATTTTTGTATATATATATTTTTTTTATACAAATATGCGTTATTTTATGGGTATTTTGCATCTTTATTTTTATAGAAATTTAAACTATTTTATTGATATTCTGTTCATTTATTTTGATACGATTTTACATTATTCTATATGTATTTTGTATATGTTTTTTTTTATACATTTTTCCATTATTTAATATGTATTTTGTATATATATTTCATACAAATTTACGCTATTTTATGTGTATTTGTTGATATATTTTGACACAAATTTACAATATTTTATGGGTATTTTGTATATCTATTTTCAAAGAAATTGAAATTATTTCTGGATATTTTTGTATATATTTTAATACAAATTTTAGTTATGATATGCGTTTTTTTAAAATTTATTTTCATTCAGATATATATTATTTTATTGATATTTTGTTGATTTATTTTGATACGAATTTACATTATTTTATATGCACTTTGTATATATATATTTTTATACGCATTTACATTATTTAATGTTTATTTTGAATATATATTTTTAAACAAATTCATGTTATTTTATGTGTATTTGTATATATATTTTCATATAAATTACATTATTTTATGTGTATTTTTTGTACATATATTTTTATAGAAATCTCCGTTCTTTTATGTGTATTTTGTATATGTTTTCTCATACAAATTTACATTATTTTATTAGTATTTTGTTTATTTATTTTGATACGAATTACATCATTATATGTGTATTTTGTACATATCTTTTATACGTATTTACATTATTTAATGTGTATTTTGTTTATATATTTTTATACAAATTTACGTTATTATATTTGTATTTGTATAAATACACATTTTCACTCAAATTTACATTATTTTATGTGTATTTTGTATATGTATTTCAATACATATTTATCTAATTTTATGTGTATTTTGTATATTTATTTTCATACATATTTAAATTATTTTTGTGTATTTTTGTATATAGTTTTATACAAATTTAGGTTATTTGATGTGTATTTTGTATATCTATTCTCATACAAATACACATTCTTTTATTGATTTTTTGTTTATTTATTTTGACGCAAATTTACATTATTTAATGTGTATTTTGTATATATATATTTATACGTATTTACGTCATTTCATGTATATTTTGTATATTTATTTCTATAGAAATCTACGTTATTTTATGTTTATTCGCATATAGATTTTTAAATAAATTTACACTTTTATGTGTATTTATGTGTATATTTTTTCAATATAAATTTACCTTATTGTATATGCATTTTGTATATTAATTTTAATACAAATTTAAATATTCTATGTGTATTTTTGTAAATGTATTTTTTTTATAAAAATATGCTTTATTTTATGGTATTTTGCATCTTTATTTTCATACAAATTTACATTATTTTATTGATATTCTGCTCAATCATTTTGATACGATTTGAAATAATTCTATGTGTATTTTGTATATATTTTTCATACAAATCTACGTTATTTTAGGTGTATTTGTTTATATATTTTGACACAAATTTACAATATCTTATGGGTATTTTGCATATATATTTCAAAAGAAATTTACCTAGTTTTATGTGTAATTTGTATATCTTTTTTCATACAAATTCTAATTATTTCTATGTATTTTTGTATATATTTTAATAATTTTTTTAGTTATGTTATGTCTATTTTGTAAATTTATTTTCATTCAAATATATATTATTTTATTGGTATTTTGTTGATTTATTTTGATAAGAATTTACATTATTTTATATATACATTTTATATATATTTTTATACGCATTTACATTATTTAATATATATGTTGAATAAATATTTGTATTTATTTTGATACGATTTTACACTATTCTATTTGTGTTCTGTATATATTTTTTTCATACATATTTGCATTATTTAATGTGTATTTTGTACATATATTTAATTCAAATTTACGATATTTATAGTGTATTTGTTTATATATTTTCATTCAAATTTACATTATTTATGTGTATTTTGTATATGTATTACAATACAAATTTACCTAATTTTATGTGTATTTTGTATATTTATTTTCATACAAATTTAAATTATTTTTTTGTATTTTTTTATGTATTTCGTATATGTGTATTCGTATATATATTTTGAAATAAATTTACATTGTTTTATGTGTGTTTTGCATATCTATTTCACTACAAATTCACCATATTGTATTATTTATTTTAATACAAATTTAATTATTTGATGTGTGTTTTTGTATTCATATTTTTAAAAAAAATATGCTTTTTTATGGGTATTTTGCATCTTTATTTTCATACAAATTTACATTATTTTATTGATATTCTGTGTATTTATTTTGATACGATTTTACATTATTCTATGTGTATTTTGTATGTATTTTATTTTACATATTTACATTATTTAATGTGCATTTTCTATATATTTCATACAAATATATGTTACTTTATGTCTATTTGTTTATATATTTTCATACAAATTTACATTATTTTATGTGTATTTTATAAATGTATTTCAATACAAATCTACCAAATTTTATGTGTATTTTGTATATCTATTTCCATACAAATTGAAATTATTTTTTGTGTATTTTTGTAAAAAATTTCATTCAAATTGTAGTTATTTTATATATTATTTTGTATATTTATTTTCCTACATATATACACTCTTTTATTGAAATTTAGTTTATTGAATTTTAGACGAATTTATCTTATTTTAGGTGTATTTTGTATATATATTTTTTTACGTATTTACATCATTTTATGTGTATTTTATATATATATTTTCAAAAAAACTTACTTTATTTTATGTGTTTTCGTATACATATTTTAATTCAAATCTACATTATTTGATGTGTATTTTGCATATCTATTTCAATACAAATTTACATTATTGTACGTGCATTTTGTATATTTATTTTAATACAAACTTAATTATTTTATGTGTATTTTTGTATATATATTTTTATACAAATATCCGTTATTTTATGGGTATTTTGCATCTTTATTTTCATAGAAATTACATTATTTTATTGATATTCTGCTCATTTATATTGGTACGATTTTGCATTATTCTATATATATATATATATATATATATATATATATATATATATATATATATATATATATATATATATATATATATATATATATATATATATATATATATATATATATATATATATATATATATATATATATATATATATATATATATATATATATATATATATATATATATATATATATATATATATATATATATATTTTTTTTTTAAACAAAGGAGGCAGCTCAAGGGCATAAAAAAAAGAAAATAGTAATAAAAAAAATCCCGCTACTCGCTGCTCCTAAAAAAAAAAAAGAGGTGTCCAAAAGCAAAGTCAAATTCGGGAGGAGAGATGTCCTGATACCCTCCTCTTGAAAGAGTTCAAGTCGTAGGCAGGAGGAAATACAGATGAAGGAAGATTATCCCAGAGTTTACCAGCGTAAGGGATGAAAGAGTGAAGATGCTGGTTAACTCTTGCATAAGGGGTTTGGACTGTATAGGGATGAGCATGAGGAGAAAGTCGTGTGCAGCGGGGCCGCGGGAGTGGGGGAGGCATGCAGTTAGCAAGTTCAGAAGAGCAGTCAGCGTGGAAATATAGATAGAAGATAGAAAGAGAGGCAACATCGCGGCGGAATTTAAGAGGTAGAAGACTATCAGTATGAGGAGGAGAGCTGATGAGACGAAGAGCTTTAGCCTCCACTCTGTCCAAAAGAGCTGTGTGATTAGAGCTCCCCCACACATGAGATGCATACTCCATACGAGGGCGGACAAGGCCCCTGTATATGGACAGCAACTGTGCGGGGGAGAAGAACTGGCGGAGACGGTACAGAACGCCCAGCCTTGAGGAAGCTGATTTAGTAAGAGATGAGATATGAAATTTCCTGTTGAGATTTTGAGTTAAGGATAGACCGAGGATGTTTAGTGTTGAGGAAGGTGATAGCTGGGTGTTGTCAATGAATAGAGGATAGTTGTTTGGAAGATTGTGTCGAGTAGATAGGTGAAGAAACCGTGTTTTTGAGGCGTTGAAGGACACGAGGCTCCTCTTGCTCAAATCGGAAATAATAGTAAGGGCTGAGGCTAAGCGTTCTGCTGCCTCCAGCCTTGAGTTGTTAAGTTCCTGTAGGTTGGGTCTTCTATTAAAAGAAGTTGAGTAATGCAGAGTGGAATCATCGGCGTAGGAATGGATAGGACAGTTGGTTTTGGAAAGAAGATCATCAATGAACAACAAAAAAAGAGTGGGAGATAGGACAGAACCCTGTGGGACATCACTTTTAATAGATTTAGGGGAAGAACAGTGACCGTCTACCACGGCAGAAATAGAACGGTCAGAAAGGAAACTGGAGATAAAGGTACAGAGAGATGGATAGAAACCGTAGGAGGGTAGTTTGGAAAGCAAAGATTTGTGCCAGACCCTATCAAAAGCTTTTGATATGTCCAGCGCAATAGCAAAGGTTTCACCGAAACGGCTAAGAGAGGATGACCAAGAGTCAGTTAAGAAGGCTAGGAGATCACCAGTAGAACGCCCCTTGCGGAACCCATACTGGCGATCAGATAAAAGGTCAGAAGTGGAAAGGTACTTTTGAATCTTCCGGTTAAAGATTGATTCACAAGCTTTAGATAGACAAGAAAGTAAAGCTATAGGACGATAGTTTGAGGGATTGGAATGGTCACCCTTCTTAGGCACAGGCTGTATGAAGGCATACCTCCAGCAGGAAGGAAAGGTAGATGTTGACAGGCAGAGGCGAAAGAGTTTGACCAGGCAGGGTGACAGCACGGAGGCACAGTTTTTAAGAACAATAGGAGACACTCCATCAGGTCCATAAGCCTTCTGAGGATTGAGGCCAGAGAGGGCATAGAAAACATCATTTTGAAGAATCTTTATAACAGGCATAAAGGAGTCAGAAGGGGGATGAGTAGGAGGAATATGCCCAGAATCGTCCAGAGTGGAGTTATTAGAAAAAGTTTGCGAGAAGGGTTCAGCCTTAGAGATAGATGAGACGGCAGTGTTGCAGTGTTTTTTATACAGTTTTCCCTTATTTAATGTGTATTTTGTATTTATATTTTATACAAATTTACATAATTTTATGTGTATTTGTTTATATATTTTGACACAAAATTACAATATTTTATGATTATTTTGTATATATATTTCAAAAGAAATTTACCTAGTTTTATGTATATTTTGTATATCTATTTTCATACAAATTCAAATTATTTCTGGGTATTTTTTATATATATTTTAAAACAAATTTTAGTTATGTTATGTGTATTTTGTAAATTTATTTTCATTCAGATATATATTATTTTATTGGTATTTTGTTGATTTATTTTGATACGAATTTACATTATTTTATATGTACTTTGTATATATATTTTTATACGCATTTACATTATTTAATGTTTAATTTGAATATATATTTTTATAGAAATTCATGTTATTATATGTGTATTTGTATATATATTTTCATACAAATTGACATTATTTTATGTGTATTTTGTACATATATTTCATTACAAATTTACCTTATTTTATGTTAATTTTCTATATTTATTTCATTCAATTTATTTATTTTTATGAGTATATTATTTCTATTTAGGTTATTTTATTATTTTTTTTATATACTTTTTATACATAATTATATTTTTTGAGTATATTTATATTTATTTAGGTTATTTTATGTGTATTTTCTATGTATACTTTTATACATAATTTCATTATTTTATTGGTATTTTGTTAGTTTAATTCGATACGAATTTAGATTATTTCACAGGTATTTTGTATACATATTTTTATGCGCATTTATATTATTTGATGTGTGTTCTGTACATATATTTTTATGCAAATTTACTTTATTTTACGTGCATTTTTGTACATATATTTTTATAGAAATTTATGTATATTTTGTATATGTTTTCTCATACAAATTTACATTAATTTATTGATATTTTTTTATTTTTTTTTATACGAATTACATTATTATATGTGTATTTTGTATATATTTTTTACGTATTTAAAGTATTTAATGAGTATTTTGTTTATATATTTTTATAAAAATTTACGTTATTATATGTGTATTTGAATAAATATTTTGATAAAAATGTACATTATTTTTTGTATTTTGTATATATATTTCAATTCAAATTTAGCTTATTTTGTGTATTTTGTATATCTATTTTCATATAAATTTAATTACTTTTTCTGTATTTTTGTATATAGTTTTATACAGATTTACGTTAATTTACGTTTATTTTGTATATTTATATTAATACAAATACACATTCTTTTATTGGTATTTTGTTTATATATTTTGATTCGATTTTCCATTATTTTATATGTATTTTATATACATTTTTTTTATACGTATTTAATTAATTTTATGTGTATTTTGTATATATATTTTTATAGATATCTTCGTTATTTTATGTGTATTCGTATATATATTTTGTAACAAATTTACATTGTTTTATATGTTTTTTTGGATATCTCTTTCAATACAAATTTACCTTATTGTATGTGCATTTTGTATATCTATTTCAATATAAATTTTAATATTTTATGTGTATTTTGGTATATATATTTTAATAAAAAAATGCGCTATTTTATGGGAATTTTGCATCTTTATTTTCATTCAAATTTACATTATTTTATTAATATTCTATGTATTTATTTTGATACGATTTTACATTATTCTATTTGTTTTTTGTATATACTTTTTTTTATACATATTTACATTATTTAATGTGTATCTAGCAAATATATTTTATTCAAATTTACGTTATTCTATGTGTATTTGTTTATATATTTTCATACAAATTTACATTATTTTATGAGTATTTTGTATATGTATTTCAATACAAATTTGCCTAATTTTATGTATATTTTGCATATCTATTTTCAAACAAATTTAAATTATTTTTGTGTATTTTTGTATATATTTTTATACAAATTTTAGTTATTTTATTAGTATTTTGTATATATATTTTCTTACAAATATACATTCCTTAATTGGAATTTTGTTTACTTATTTTGATACGAATTTACATTATTTTATGTGTATTTTGTATATATATTTTTCTACGTATTTAAATTATTTTATGTGTATTTTGTATATACAGTTTCATAAAAATTTACGTTATTTTATTGTGTGTATTTTTATATATTTTGATACAAATTTTATACAAATTCATGTTATTTTATGTGTATTTGTATATATTTTCATACAAATTTATATTATTTTATGTGTATTTTTACATATATTCCATTACAAATTTACCTTATTTTATGTTTATTTTGTATATTTATTTCATTGAATTTTAAATTATTTTATGTGTATATTTGCATTTGTATTTAGGTTATTTTATGTGTATTTTCTATATATATTTACATCCAAAATAACATTATTTTAATGGTATTTTTTTAATTTAACTCGATACGAATATTCATATTTTTATACTCATTCACATTATCTAATGTGTGTTTTTGTATATATATTTTTATGCAAATTTATTATATGTGCATTTTTGTACATATATTTTTATAGAAATTTGCGTTATTTTATGTGTATTTTCTATATGTTTTCTCATACAAATTTACATTATTTTATTGGTATTTTGTTTATTTATTTTGATACGAATTACCTGATTATATGAGTATTTTGTACATATTTTTTATACGTATTTACATTATTTAATGTGTATTTTGTTTATATATATTTATACAAATTTACGTTATTATATGTGTATTTGTATAAATATTTCGATTCAAATTTACTTTATTTTATGTATTTTGTATATATATTTCAGCTCAAATTTAGCTTATTTTGTGTGTATTTTGTATATCTATTTTCAAACAAATTTAATTACTTCTGTGTATTTTTTTATATAGTTTTATATAAATTTACGTTATTTTATGTGTATTTTGTAAATTTATATTTATATAATTACACATTCTTTTATTGGTATTTTGTTTATTTATTTTGATACAAATTTACATTATTTTAAGTGTATTTTGTATACATTTTTTATACGTATTTACTTCATTTTATATGTTTTTTGTATATATATTTTTATAGAAATCTACGTTATTTTATGTGTATTCGTATATATATTTTGAAACAAATTTACATTGTTTTATATGTATTTTCCATATCTATTTAAATACAAATTTACCTTATTGTATGTGTATTTTGTATATTTATTTTAATACAAATTGATTTTTTTATGTGTATTTTGGTATATATATTAAAAAAAAAGCGTTATTATATGGGTATCTTGCTTCTTTATTTTCATACAAATTTACATTATTTTATTAATATTCTGTGTATTTATTTTGATACGATTTTGCATTATTCTATTTGTGTTTAGTATATATTTTTTTTATACATATTTACATTATTTAATTTGTATTTTGTATATATATTTTATACAAATTTACGTTATTTTAAGTGTATTTGTTTATGTATTTTCATTCAAATTTACGTTATTTTATGTGTATTTTGTATATGTATTTCAATACAATTTTACCTAATTTTACGTGTATTTTGTATATTTATTTTCATACAAATTTAAATTATTTTTGTGCATTTTTGTATATAGTTTTATACAAATTTAGGCTATTTTATGTGTATTTTGTATATCTATTTTCATATAAATACACATTCTTTTATTGATATTTTGTTTATTTATTTTGACGCGAATTTACATTATTTAATGTGTATTTTGTATATATATTTTTATACGTATTTACATCATTTCATGTGTATTTTGTATATATATTTCTATAGAAATCTACGTTATTTTATGTGTATTCGTATATATATTTTGAAACAAATTTTCACTGTTTTAGTGTATTTTGCATATTTTTTTAATACAAATTTACCTTCTGTATGTGCATTTTGTATATTAATTTTAATACAAATTTAATTAATCTAGGTGTATTTTTGTATATGTATTTTTATAAAAATATGCTATCTTTTTTTGGGGTATTTTGCATCTTTATTTTCATACAAATTTACATTATTTTATTTATATTCTGTGTATTTATTTTGATACGATTTTACATTATTTAATGTGTATTTTGTATATATATTTTATACAAATGTCCGTTATTTTATGTTTATTTGTTTTCATTTCATACAAATTTACATTATTTTAGGTGTATTTTGTACATGTATTTAAATACAAATTTAACTAATTATATGTGTATTTTGTGTATGTATTTTCATACAAATTGAAATTATTATTATTTTTTTTGTATATATTTTTAAACAAATTTTCGTTATTTTATGTGTATTTTGTATATTTATTTTCCTACATATATACGTTCTTTTATCGGAATTTTGTTTATTTATTTTGATACGAATTTACATTATTTTAGGTGTATTTGGTATATATATTTTTATACTTATTTATATAATTTTAAATGTATTTTGTATGTATATTTTCATAGAAATTTACTCTATTTTATGTGTATTCGTATATATATTTTGATACAAATTCACATTATTTATGTATAAAAATGCACAGAAAATTAAGCAAATTTGCATAAAAATATATATACAAAACACACATTAAGTAATGTAAATGCGTATAAAAATATGTATGCAAAATACCTATCAAATAATCTAAATTCGTATCGAATTAAATTAACTAAATACCAATAAAATAATGTAATTTTGGATGAAAATATATATAGAAAATACACATAAAATAACCTAAATACAAATACAAATATACACATAAAATAGTTTAAAATTGAATGAAATTAATATACAAAATAAACATGAAATAAGGTAAATTTGTTATGAAATATATTTACAAAATACACATAAAATAATGTAAATTTGAATGAAAATATATATACAAATACACATAAAATAACATGAATTTGTATAAAAATATATTTTCAAAATAAACATTAAATAATGTAAATGCGTATAAAAATATATATACAAAGTACATATAAAATAATGTAAATTCGTATGAAAATAAATGAACAAAATACCAAATAAAATAATATATATTTGAATGGAAATAAATTTACAAAATATGCAAAACATAAGTAAAATATGTATTAAAATATATACAAAAATACCCAGAAATAGTTTGAATTTATATGAAAATAGATATACAAAATATACATAAAACTAGGTAAATTTTGAAATATATATACAAAATACCCATAAAATATTGTAAATTTGTGTCAAAATATATCAAGAAATACACAAAAAATAACGTAAATTTGTATAAAATATATATACAAAATACACATTAAATAATGGAAAAGTGTATAAAAATATATATACAAAATACACATAGAATAATATAGAATCGTATCAAAATAAATGAACAGAATATCAATAAAAAGCAAAATACCCATAAAATAACGCATATTTCTATAAAAATATATATACAAAAATACACATAAAATAATTAAATTTGTATTAAAATAAATATACAAAATGCACATAGAATAAGATAAATTTGTATTGAAATAGATATGCAAAATACATATCAAATAATGTAAATTTGTATTAAAATATGTATACGAAAACACATAAAATTACGTAAATTTCTATGAAAATATATATAAAAAATACACATAAAATGATGTAAATACGAATAAAAATATATATACAAAATATACCTAAAATAATGTAAATTCGTATCAAATTCAATAAACTAAATTTCAATAAAAGAATGTAAATATGTAGGAAAATAAAAATACAAAATAGTATATAAAATAACAAACATTTGTATAAAAATACATACAAAAATACACACAAAAAAATTCAATTTGTATGAAAATAGAAATACAAAATACACATAAGATTAGATAAATTTGTATTGAAATACATATACAAAATACACATAAAATAATGTAAATTTGTATGAAAATATATAAACAAATAGACATAAAGTAATGTATATACGTATAAAATATATATAGAAAATGCACATTAAATAATGTAAAAATGTTTAATAAAATATGTACAAAATACACATAGAACAATGTAAAATCGTATCAAAATAAATACACAGAATATCAATCAAATAATGTAAAATTGTATGAAAATAAAGATGCAAAATACCCATAAATAAAGCATATTTTTATAAAAATATATATACAAAAATACACATCAAATAATTAAATTTGTATTAAAATAAATATACAAAATACACATACAATATGGTAAATTTGTATTGAAATAAATATACAAAATACACATACAATATGGTAAATTTGTATTGAAATAGATATACAAAAAACACATCAAACAATGTAAATTTGTTGCAAAATAAATATACGAATAAACATAAAAAAACGTAAATTGCTATAAAAATATATATAAAAAATACACATAAAATGATGTAAATACGTATAAAAATATATACACAAAATACACATAAAATAATGTAAATTCGTACCAAAATAAATAAACAAAATACCAATAGAAAAATGTAAATTTGTATGAAAATAGATATACAAAATACACATAAAATAACGTAAATTTGTATAAAACTATAAACAAAAATACACAAAAGTAATTTAAATTTGTATGAAAATAGATATACAAAATATATATAAAATAAACAAAATTTGTATTGATATATATATAAAAAATACATAAAATAATATATATTTGTGTCAAAATAATTAAACAAAAACGCATAAAATAACGTAAATTTGTTTTAAAATATATAAACAAAATACTCATTAAAAAATGAAAATACGTATACAAAATATATACAAAATACACATATAATAATGTAAATTCGTATCAAAATACATAAACAAAATAATAATAAAAAAATGTAAATTTGTATGAAAAAATATGTACAAAATACACAGAAAATAACGAAAATTTCTGTAAAAAATATTTACAAAAACGCACATGAAATACTTAAAATTAGTATGAAAATAAATAAACAAAATACACTTAAAATAAGGGAAATTTGTAATAAAAAAGTACAGAATACACTTAAAATAATGTAAACTTGTATAAAAACAACAACACATATGCACATAAAATGAGGTAAAATTTTATAAAAAATGTATATACAAAATACATATTAAATAATATATGCGTGTAAAAAATATGTATTCAAAATACACATGAAATAATTTAAATTCGTATCGAAATAAATGAACAAAATACCAATAAAATAATGTAATTTTGAATGAAAATATATATAGAAAATACACATAAAATAACGTAAACACAAATAATTATATACACATAAAATAATTTGAATTTGAATGAAAACAAATAATGCAAATTTGTAATGAAATATATATACAAATTACACATAAAATAATGTTGATTTGTTTCAAAATATATATACGAATACACATAAAATAACGTTGATTTCTTTAGAAATATATATACAAAATACACCTGAAATGAAGTAGATACGTATAAAAAATATATACACAAAATACACATTAAAAAATGTAAATTCGTGTCAAAATAAATAAACAAAATATCAATAAAAGATTGGGTATTTGTATGAAAATACATATACAAAATACACATAAAATAACGTAAATTTGTATAAAACTATATACAAAAATACACAAAAATAATTTAAATTTATATGAAAATAGATATACAAAATACACAAAAAAATTAGATAAATTTGTATTGAAATATAAATAAAAAATACACATAAAATAATGTAAATATGAATGAAAATATATAAACAAATACACTTAAATTAAAGTAAATTTTTATAAAATATAAATACAAAAAACTTATTAAATTATGTATATATGTATAAAAAAATATATACAAAACACAAATAGAATAATGTAATTTTTAAACAAATAAACAAATAAACAAAATATCAATAAAAGAATATGTATTTGTATGAAAATAGATATACAAAATACACATAAAATATTGTAATTTTGTATAAAACTCTTTACGAAAATACACATAAAATAATGTAGATTTGAATGAAAATATATAAACAAATACACTTAAAATAACGTAAATTTGTAAGAAATATATACCCAAAATACATATTAAATAACGAAAATATGTATAAAAAAATATATACAAAACACTAATAGAATAATGGAAAATAGTATCAAAATAAATACACAGAATAGTAATAAAATAATGTAAATTTGAAAATAAAAGATGCAAAATACCCATAAAATAACGCATTTTTTTTTTAAATATATATACCAAAAAACACATAAAATATTATATTTTTTATTAAAATAAATATACAAAATGCACAAACAATAATGTAAATTTGTATTGAAATAGATATGCAAAATACATATAAAAATTTGTAAATTTGTTTCAAAATATATATACGAATACATATAAAATAACAAAGATTTCTATAAAAATATATACAAAATACTCATAAAATGAAGTAAATACGTATAAAAAATGTAAACAAAATACACACAAAATAATGTAAATTCGTATCAAAATAAATAAACAAAATGTGTATTTGTATAAATATAAATATACAAAATACACATAAAATAACGTAAATTTGTATAAAACTATGTACAAAAATACAAAGAAGTAATCAAATTTGTATGAAAATAGATATACAAAATACAGATAAAATAAGCTAAATTAGAATTGAAATGTATTTACAAAATACATAAAATAATGTGAATTTGTAACAAAATATTTATACAAATACATATAATAACGTAAATTTGTTTAAAAATATATAAACAAAATAAACATTAAGTAATGTAAATACGTATAAAAAATATGTACAAAAATACACATATAATCATGTAATTCGTATCAAAATAAATAAACAAAATAGCAATAAAATAATATAAATTTGTATGAGAAAACATACAAATACACATAAAATAACGCAAATTTCTATAAAAATATATGCACAAAAATGCACATAAAATAAAGTAAATTTGCATAAAAATATATATACTAAACACACATTAAATACTGTAAATGCGTACATAAAATAACCTAAATTTGTATAAAACTATATACAAAAATACACAAAAATAATTTAAATTTGTATGAAAATAAATATACAAAATACACATAAAATTAGGTAAATTTGTATTTAAATACATATACAAAACACACTTAAAATAATGTAAATTTGAATGAAAATATATAAACAAATACACTTAAAATAATGTATATTTGTATGAAATATATTTACAAAATAAACACTAAAAATGTAAATATGTATAAAAAAATATATACAAAACACAAATAGAAAAATGTAAAATCGTATAAAAAAAAACACAGAATATTTTAAAATAATGTAAATTTGTATGAAAATTAAGATGCAAAATACCCATAAAATAACGCATTTAAAAAAAAAAAATATATATATATATATACCAAAACATATAAAATAATTAAAAAATGAATGAAATAAATATTCAAAATAAACAAAATAAGGTAAATTTGTAATGAAATAAATGTAAAAATACACATGAAATAATATAAATTAGTATGGAAATATATATACAAATACACATAAAATAACATGAATTTGTATAAAATTTGTATCGAAATATATACGAATACACACAATAAAATAACGTAATTTTTTATGAAAATATATATATAAAAAATACACATAAAATAATGTAAATACGTAGAAAAATATATATATACAAAATACACATAAAATAATGTAAATATGTAAGGAAAATATATACAAAATACACCTAAAATAATGTAAAATTGCATCAAGATAAATATACAGAATATCAATAATGTAAAAATTTATGAAAATAAAGATGAAAAATACCCATAACATTACTCATATTTAAAAAAAATATATATACAAAAATACACATGAAATAATTAAATTTGTATTAAAATAAATATACAAAATACACATACAATAAGGTAAATTTTTATTGAAATAGATATGCTAAATACACATAAAATAATATAAATTTGTATCAAAACATATACGAATACACAAAATAAAATAACGTACATTTTTATGAAAATATATATACAAAATACACATAAAATAATGTTAATACGTAGAAAAATATATATTTAAAATACACATACAATAATGTAAGCTCGTATTAAAATGAATAAACAAAATTACAATAAAAGTATGTATATATGTAGGAAAATATATATACAAAATACAATTAAAATAACAAAAATTTGTATTAAAATATATACAAAAATACACAAAAATATTTTAAATTTGTTTGAAAATAGATATATATATATATATATATATATATATATATATATATATATATATATATATATATATATATATATATATATATATTTTTATATATATATATATATATATATATATATATATATATATATATATATATATATATATATATATATATATATAATATACATTAAATAATGTAAATATGTATAAAAATATATATACAAAACACACATAGAATAATGTAAAAGCGTTTCAAAATAAATAAACAGAAAATCCATAAAATAATGTAAATTTGTATAATAATAAAGATGCAAAATACCATATAATAACGCATATTTGTATAAAAATATACGTACAAAATAAACACATAAAACAATTAAATTTGTATTAAATTAAAATTGCAAAATGCACATACAATAAACAAATTTGTATTGAAATAGATATACAAAATACACATAAATAATGTAAATTTGTATCAAAATATATACGAATACACATAAAATAGAGTAAATTTCTATGAAAATATACATACAAAATACATATAAATGATGTAAATAAGTATAAAAATATATATACCAAATACACCTAAAATAATGTAAATTCGTATCAAAATAAAGCAACAAAATATAGATAAAAGAACGTATATTTGTAGGAAAATAAATATACAAAACACACAGAAAATAACGAACTTTTGTATAAAAATATATATATATTTTTTACAACAAAGGAAGATTGTTCCAGAGTTTACCAGCGTGAGGGATGAAAGAGTGAAGATGCTGGTTAACTCTTGCATAAGGGGTTTGGACAGTATAGGGATGAGCATGAGTAGAAAGTCGAGTGCAGCGGGGCCGCGGGAGGGGGGGAGGCATGCAGTTAGCAAGTTCAGAAGAGCAGTCAGCGTGGAAATATCGATAGAAGATAGAAAGAGAGGCAACATTGCGGCGGAATTTAAGAGGTAGAAGACTATCAGTATGAGGAGGAGAGCTGATGAGACGAAGAGCCTTAGCCTCCACTCTGTCCAGAAGAGCTGTGAGGGAGCCCCCACACATGAGATGCATACTCCATACGAGGGTGGACAAGGCCCCTGTATATGGACAGCAACTGTGCAGGGGAGAAGAACTGGCGGAGACGGTACAGAACGCCCAGCCTCGAGGAAGCTGATTTAGTAAGAGATGAGATATGAAGTTTCCAGTTGAGATTTTGAGTTAAGGATAGACCGAGGATGTTTAGTATTGAGGAAGGTGATAGCTGAGTGTTGTCAATGAATAGGGGATAGTTGTTTGGAAGATTGTGTCGAGTGGATAGGTGGAGAAACTGTGTTTTTGAGGCGTTGAAGGACACCAGGTTCTTTTTGCCCCAATCGGAAATAGTAAGGGCTGAGGCTAAGCGTTCTGCAGCCTCCAGCCTTGAGTCGTTAAGTTCCTGTAGGGTGGGTCTTCTATTAAAAGAAGTTGAGTAATGCTGAGTGGAATCATCGGCGTAGGAATGGATAGGACAGCTTGTTTTGGAAAGAAGATCATCAATGAACAACAGAAAAAGAATGGGAGATAGGACAAAACCCTCTGGGACACCACTGTTAATAGATTTAGGGGAAGAACAGTGACCGTCTACCACGGCAGAAATAGAACGGTCAAAAAGGAAACTGGAGATAAAGGTACAGAGAGAAGGATAGAAACCGTAGGAGGGTAGTTTGGAAAGCAAAGATTTGTGCCAGACCCTATCAAAAGCTTTTGATATGTCCAGCGCAATAGCAAAAGTTTCACCGAAACGGCTAAGAGAGGATGACCAAGAGTCAGTTAAGAAGGCTAGGAGATCACCAGTAGAACGCCCCTTGCGGAACCCATACTGGCGATCAGATAGAAGGTCAGAAGTGGAAAGGTGCTTTTGAATCTTCCGGTTAAGGATTGATTCAAAAGCTTTAGATAGACAAGAAAGTAAAGCTATAGGACGGTAGTTTGAGGGATTGGAGCGGTCACCCTTCTTAGGCACAGGCTGTATGAAGGCAGACTTCCCGCAGGAAGGAAAGGTAGAGGTTGACAGGCAGAGGCGAAAGAGTTTGACCAGGCAGGGTGAGAGCACGGAGGCACAGTTTTAAGGACAATAGGAGGTACTCCATCAGGTCCATAAGCCTTCTGAGGATTGAGGCCAGAGAGGGCATAGAAAACATCAATTTGAAGAATCTTTATAACAGGCATAAGGGAGTCAGAGGGGGGATGAGTAGGAGGAATATGCCCAGAATCGTCCAGAGTGGAGTTTTTAGAAAATGTTTGAGAGAAGAGTTCAGCCTTAGAGATAGATGAGACGGCAGTGTTGCCGTCAGGACTGAGGAGTGGAGGGAAAGATGAAGAAGTGAAGTTGGAGGAGATGTTTTTGGCTAGATGCCAGAAGTCACGGGAAGAGTTAGAGAAAGCAAGGTTTTGGCATTTTCTATTAATGAAAGAATTTTTGGTTTGTCGGAGAATAGATTTGGCACAATTTCGGGCAGAAATGTAAAGTTCATAATTAGCATTAGTTTGAAGGCTCTGGTACCTTTTTGTGAGCCACCTCTCTATCACTGACTGCACGAGAACAAGTGTGATTAAACCAAGGCTTTTTAGCGTGAGGAGTAGAGAAAGAACTAGGAATGTATGCCTCCATTCCAGAGACAATCACCTCTGTGATGCGCTGAGCACACACAGAGGGGTCTCTATCCTGGAAGCAATAATCATTCCACATGAAATCGGAAAAGTACATCCTTAAGTCGTCCCACCGACCTGAAGCAAAATGCCAGAAGCATCGCCTCTTCGGTGGGGCCAGAGGGTATACAGGAGCGATAGGACAGGATGCAGAAATAAGATTGTGATAGGAGGAGCCCAACGGAGAGAACAGTTTGACAGAATAAGCAGAAGGGTTTGAGGTAAGGAAGAGGTCTAGAATGTTGGGCCGGTCTCCAGGACGGCCGGGAATACGTGTAGGGTGCTGGACCAACTGCTCTAGGTCGTTGAGGATAGCAAAGTTGTAGGCTTGTTCAACAGGATGGTCAGTGAAAGAGGATGAAAGCCAAAGCTGGTGGTGAACATTGAAATCTCCTAGGATGGAGATTTCAGCGAAGGGAGAGTGGGTCAAGATGTGCTCCACTATAGAATTCAAATAGCCAAAGAATTTTACATAGTTGGTAGAGTTAGGTGAGAGATAAACAGCACAGATGTATTTAGTAATAGAATGACAATGAAGTTTTAGCCAGATGGTGGAAAATTCAGAAGAGTCAAGGTCGTGGGCACGAGAGCAAGTGATGTCGTTGCGCACGTAGGCGCAACATCCAGCTTTGGATTGAAATTTAGGATAGAGATAGTAGGAGGGAACAGAGTACAGATTGCTGTCAGTAGCCTCAGCAACCTGTGTTTCGGTAAGGAAGAGAAGGTGAGGTTTAGAGGAGGAGAGATGATGTTCCACAGAATGAAAAATAGAGCGAAGACCGCGAATGTTGCAGAAATTGAGAAGAAAGAGGTTCGAGGAGTTATCAAGACACCTCGGGTCGGCAGCCAGAAGGGAGCCCTCCTGGGGAATTTAGGCCCCCCAGGCGGGGACTCCGAGGCTTGGTGTAGGTGCGCCATTTTGAAATTTTAATTTTGGGAAAAGGTGTATATGTTGTGTGAATGTAGTGTGGTGTGGATAAAGAGAGGATCTGTCTTTAGAGAGCATGCTGAACTACTCTCCGGTGTTGGTGAGTCAATAGGGAAACTGTTAGTGAGGACATGGGAAGGGTCTTTGGAGGGCCTCAGTTCCCTTCTCACCTCCCATATATACCTCACCGGGAGTGGCTTGCGCCCATTCGGTAGGTGTCTTCCTACCTACTCCAGCCAAATAATGTAATATTGTATGAAAATATATAAACAAATACACATAAAATAACGTAAATTTGCATAAAATATATATACAAAAAATACATTAAATAATGTAAATATGTATAAAAATATATATATACAAAATACACATAGAATAATGTAAAATCGTTTCAAAATAAATAAACAGAATATCAATAAAATAATGTAAATTTGTATGAAAATAAAGATGCAAAATACACATATATTAACGCATATTTGTATAAAAATATACATACAAAAAAAAACATGAAATAAATGAATTTGTATTAAATAAATATACAAAATGCACATACAATAAAGCAAATTTGTATTGAAATAGATATGCAAAATACACATCAATAATGTAAATTTGAATCAAAATATATATACGATCTCACATAAAATAGAGTAAATTTCTATGAAAATATACATACAAAATACATATAAATGATGTAAATAAGTATAAAAATATATATACCAAATACATTTAAAATAATGTAAATTCGTATCAAAATAAATAAACAAAATTCAGATAAAAGAACATATATTTGTAGGAAAATAAATATACAAAATACACATAAAATAACGAAAATTTCTATAAGAATACCTACAAAAACACTCAAAAATAGTTTCAATTTGTATGAAAATAAATATACAAAATACACATATAATTAGTTAAATTTGTATTTAAATACATGTACAAAATACACATAAAATAAAGTAACTTTGTATGAAATGAAAACAAATACACATAAAATAACGTACATTTTTTTAAATATATATACAAAATACACATAGAAAAATGTAAAATCGTATCAAAATAAATACACAGAATATCAATAAAATAATGTAAATTTGTAAGAAAATAAAGATGCAAAACACCCGTAAAATAAAGCATATTTAAAAAAAAAATACATATACAAATATACACATTCAATAATCAAATATGTATTAAAATTAATATTCAAAATGCACATAAAATAAGATAAATTTATATTGAAAAAATATGCAAAATACACATAAAACAATGAAAATTTGTTTCAAAATATATATAAGAATACGCATAATATAACGTAGATTTGTATAGAAATATATATACAAAATACACATGAGATGATATAAATACGAATAGAAATATATATACAAAATAGACATTAAATAAAATAAATTCGTGTCAAAATAAATCAACAATATATCAATAAAAGAATATGTATTTGTATGAAAATACATATACAAAATACACATAAAATAACGGAAATTTGTATAAAAGTATATACAAAAATACAAAAAAAAAAAAAAATTGTTTGAAAATAAATATACAAAATACACATAAAATTAGGTAAATTTGTATTGAAATACATATACAAAATACACATAAAATAATGTAAATTTGAATGAAAATACATAAACAAATACACTTAAAATAACGTAAATTTGTATAAAATATATATACAAAATACACATTAAACAATGTAAATATGTATAAAAAAATATATAGAAAACACAAATCGAATAATGTAAAATCGTATCAAAATAAATACACAGAATATTAATAAAATAATTTAAATTTGTTTGAAAATTAAGATGCAAAATACCCATAAAATAACGCATTTTTTTTATAAAAATATATATACCAAAATACAAATAATTTTTTTTAATTTGTATTAAAAAAAATATACAAAATGCACATACAATAAGGTAAATTTGTATTGAAATAGATATGCAAAATACATAAAACAATGTAAATTTGTTTCAAAGTATATATACGAATACACATAAAATAACGTAGATTTTTATGAAAATATATATACAAAATACACATAAAATGAAGTAAATACTTTTAAAAATATGTATACAAAATACACATAAAATAATTTAAATTCGTATCAAATTAAGTAAACAAAATACCAATGAAAGAATGTGTATTTGTATAAAAAAAAATACAAAATTCACATAAAATATCGTAAATATACAAAATACACATAAAATAACGTAGATTTATTTAAAACTATATACAAAAATACACAGAAGTAATTAAATTTGTATGAAAATAGATGTACAAAATACACATAAAATAATGTAAATTCGTATCAAAATGAATAAACAAAATTCCAATAAAAGAATGTATATTTGTATGAAAATATATATACAAAATACAAATAAAATAACAAAAATTTGTATAAAAATATATACAAAAATACACAAAAATAATTTAAATTTGTTAGATAGATATGCAAACTATATATAAAATCAGTCAAAATTGAATTGAAATACATATTCAAAATATACATTAAATAATGTAAAATTGTATGAAAATATATAAAAAAATACGCATAAAATAACGAAAATTTGCATAAAATATATATACAGAATATACATTAAATAATGTAAATATATATAAAAAATATATATACATAATACACATAGAATAATGTAAAATCGTTTCAAAATAAATAAACAGAATATCAATAAAATAATGTAAATTTATATCAAAATATAGATGCAAAATACCCATATAATAACGCATATTTGTATAAAAATATATATACAAAAAAACACATAAAATAATTAAATTTGTATTAAAATAGATATACAAAATCCGCATTCAATAAAGTGAATTTGTATTGAAATAGATATGCAAAATACACATCAATAATATAAATTTGTATCAAAATATATATACGAATACATATAAAATAGAGTAAATTTCTTTGAAAATATACATACAAAAAACATATAAATGATGTAAAGAAGTTTAAAAATATATATACCAAAGACACCTAAAATAATGTAAACTCGTATCAAAATAAATAAACAAAATTAAGATAAAAGGACGTATATTTGTAGGAAAATAAACATACAAAATACACATAAAATAACGAAAATTTGTATAAAAATATATACAAAAATACACAAAAAAGTTTCAATTTTTATGAAAATAGATATACAAAATACACATATAACTAGGTAAATTTGTATTTAAATACATGTACAAAATACACTTGAAATAATGTAAATTTGTATTATATGAAAACAAATACACATAAAATAACGTACATTTTCATAAAATATATATACAAAATAAACATAGATTAATGTAAAATCGTATCAAAATAAATACACAGAATATCAATAAAATAATGTATTTTGTATGAAAATAAAGATGCAAAATAACAATAAAATAAAGCATATTTTTATAAAAATACATATACAAAAATATACATAGAATAATCAAATTTGTAATAAAATTAATATAAAAAATGCACATACAATAAGGTAAATTTGTATTGAAAAAATATGCAAAATACACATAAAACAATGTAAATTTGTTTGAAAATATATAAACGAATAAACATAAAATGACGTAGATTTCTATAGACATATTTATACAAAATACACATGAAATGATGTAAATATATATAAAAATATATATACAATATACACATTAAATAATGTAAATTCGTGTCAAAATAAATAAACAAAATATCATGAAAAGAATGTGTATATGTATGAAAATAGATAATATTTAATAAATTTGTATAAAATATATTTGCAAGATACACATTAAATAATGTAAATATGAATAAAAAATATATACAAAAAACAAATAGAATAATGTAAAATCGTATCAAAATAAATACACAGAATATTAATAAAATAATGTAAATTTGTATGAAAATAAAGATGCAAAATTCCCATAAAATAGCGCATTTTTTATAAAAATATATATACCAAAATACACATAAAATATTTAAATTTGTATTGAAATAGATATACAAAATGCACATACAATAAGGTAAATTTGTATGAAAGAGATATACAAAAATACATATAAAACAATGTAAATTTGTTTCAAAATATATTTACGAATACACATAAAATATCGAAGATTTCTATAAAAATATATATACAAAATACACATAAAATTAAGTAAATACGTATAAAAAAATGTATACAAAATCACATAAAACAATGTAAATTCGAATCAAAATAAATAAACAAAATACCAATAAAAGAATGTGTATTTGTAGAAATATAAATATACAAAATACACATAAAATAACGTAAATTTGTATAAAACTATATACAAAATTACACAGAAGTAATTAAATTTGTATGAAAATAGATATACAAAATACACATAAAATAAGCTAAATTTGAATTGAAAGATATATACAAAATACATAAAATAATGTAAATTTGTATCAAAATATTTATACAAATACACATATTATAACGTAAATTTGCATAAAAATATATAAACAAAATACTTATTAAATACTTTATAATACGTATAAAAAATATGTACAAAATACACTTATAATAATGTAATTCGTATCAAAATAAATAAACAAAATACCAATACATTAATGTAAATTTGTATGAGAAAACATATACAAAATACACATAAAATAACGCAAATTTCTATAAAAAATATATGAACAAAAATGCAAGTAAAATCAAGTAAATTTGCATAAAAATATATATACAAAACACACATTAAATAATGTAAATGCGTATAAAAATATGTATACAAAATACCTATGAAATAATCAAAATTTCTTATTGAACTAAATTAACAAAATACCCATAAAATAATGTAATTATGGATGAAAGTATATATAGAAAATAAACATAAAATAACCTAAATAAGAATTCAAATATACACATAAAATAATTTAAAATTTAATGAAATAATTATACAAAATAAACATAAAATAAGGTAAATTTGTAATGAAAAATATGTACAAAATACACATAAAATAATGTCAATTTGTATGAATATATATATATATATATATATATATATATATATATATATATATATATATATATATATATATATATATATATATATATATATATATATATATATAAATACACATAAAATACCATGAATTTGTATAAAGATATATATTCAAAATAAACATTAAATTATGTAAATGCGTTTAAAATATATATACAAAATACATATAAAATAATGTAGATTCGTATCAAAATAAATCAACAAAATACCAAAATATATATTTGAATGAAAATAAATTTACAAAATACACATAACATAACTAAAATTTGTTTTAAAATATATACAAAAATACCCAGAAATAATTTGAATTTGTATGAAAATAGATATACAAAATACACATACAACTAGGTAAATTTCTTTTTAAATATATATACAAAATACCCATAAAATATTATAAATTTGTGTCAAAATATATAAACAAATACACATAAAATAATGTAAATTTGTATAAAATATATATACAAAATACACATTAAATAATGGAAAAATGTATAAAAAATATATACAAAATACAAATAAGATAATGTAAAATTGTATGAAAATAAATGAGCAGAATATCAATAAAATAATGTAAATTTCTATGAAAATAAAGATGCAAAATATCCATAAAAAAACGAATATTTGTATAAAAATATATATACAAAAATACACATAAAATAATTAAATTTGTATTAAAATAAATACACAAAATGCACGTACAATAAGGTAAATTTGTATTGAAATACATATGCAAAATACACATCAAATAATGTAGATTTGTATTAAAATATATATACGAAAACATATAAAATAACGTAAATTTCTATGAAAATATATATACTAAATACACAAAAATTATGTAAATACGTATAAAAATATATATACAAAATACACATAAAATAAGGTAAATTCGTCTCAAATTGAATAAACTATATTTCAATAAAAGAAGGTATATATGTAAGAAAATAAATATACAAAATAATATAAAATAACTAAAATTTGTATAAAAATATATACAAAAATACACAGAAATAATTTCAATTTGTTTGGAAATAGATTTACAAAATACACCTAAAATTTGGTAAATTTGTAAAGAAAAACTTATAGAAAATACACATAATATAACGTAAATTTGTATGAAAATATATAAACAAATAGATATAAAGTAACATATATTTGTATAAAATATATATAGAAAATGCACATTAAATAATGTAAACATGTAAAATAAAATACATACAAAATACACATAGAAAAATATAAAATCGTATAAAAATAAATACACAGAATATCAATAAAATAATGTAAATTTGTATCAAAATAAAGATGCAAAATACCCATAAAAGAAAGCATATTTTTATAAAAATATGTATACAAAAACACACATCAAATAATTAAATTTGTATTAAAATAAATATACAAAATGCACTTACAATATGGTAAATTTGTATTGAAATAGATATGCAAAACACACATAGAACAAGGTAAATTTATTTCAAAATATATAAATACGAATACACATAAAAAAACGTAAATTTCTATAAAAATATATATAAAAAATACATACAAAAATACACAAAAATAATTAAAATTTTTATGAAAATAAATGTACAAAATACACATAAAATTAGGTAAATTTGTATTGAAATACATATACAAAATACACATAAAATAATGTAAATTTGAATGAAAATATATAAACAAATACACTTTAAATAACGTAAATTTGTATAAAATATATATACAAAATACACATTAAATAATGCAAATATGTATGAAAAAAATATATACAAAACTCAAATAGAATAGGGAAAAATCGTTTCAAAATAAATACACAGAATATTAATATAATAATGTAAATTTGTATGAAAATAAAGATGCAAAATACCCATACTATAACGCATTTTTTATAAAATATATATACCAAAATACACATAAAATATTTAAATTTGTATTAAAATAAATATACAAAATGCACATTTATTAAGGAAAATTTGTATTGAAATAGATATGCAAAATACATATCAAACTATGTAAATTTGTTTCAAAATATATATACGAATACACAAAATAACGTAGATTTATATAAAAAATATATATTCAAAATAAACATAAAATGAAGTAAATACTTATAAAAAAATGTATACAAAATACACATATATATTTGTATGAAAATATTTATACAAGTACACATAAAATAGCATGAATTTGTATAAAATTTGTATCAAAATATATACGAATACACACAATAAAATAACGTAAATTTTTATGAAAATGTATATACAAAATACACATAAAATAATTTAAATACGTAGAAAAATATATATACAAAACACACATAAAATATTGTAAATTCGTATCAAAATAAATAGGCGAAATTCCAATAAAAGAATGTATATTTTAAGGAAAATATATATACAAAATACAAATAAAATAACAAACATTTGTATAAAAATATATACAAAAATACAGAAAATAATTTAAATTTGTTTGAAAATAGATATGCAAAATACACATAAAATTAGGCAAATTTGTATTGAAATACATATACAAAATACACATAAAATAATGTAAATTTGTATGAAAATATATAAACAAATACACATAAAATAACGTAAATTTGGGTAAAATATATATACAAAATAAACATTAAATAATGTAAATATGTAAATATATATATATATATATATATATATATATATATATGTATAAATATATATATATATATATATATATATATATATATATATATATATATATATATACAAAATACACATAGAATAATGTTAAATCGTATCAAAATAAATAAACAGAATATCAATAAAATAATGTAAATTTGTATGAAAATAAAGATGCAAAATAACCATATAATAACGCATATTTGCATAAAAATATATATACAAAAATACACATGAAATAATTTAATTTGAATTAAAATAAATATAAAAAATGCACATACAATGAAGTAAATTTGTATTGAAATAGATATGCAAAATACACATAAATAATGTAAATTTGTATCAAAATATCTATACGAATACATATAAAATAGAGTAAATTTCTACGAAAATATGCATACAAAATACATATAAAATTATGTAAATAAGAATAAAAATATATATACCAAATACACCTAAAATAATGTAAATTCGTATCAAAATAAATAAACAAAATTCCGATAAAAGAACGTATATTTGTAGGAAAATAAATATACAAAATACACATAAAATAACGAAAATATATATAAAAATATATATATAAAAAAAAATTCAATTTGTATGAAGATAGATATACAAAATACACATATAATTAGTTAGATTTGTATTTAAATACATGTACAAAATACACAAATAAATAATGTAAATTTGTATGAAATGAAAACAAAAACACATAAAATAACGTACATTTGTATAAAATATATATACAAAATACACATAGAATAATGTAAAATCGTATCAAAATAAATACACAGAATATCAATAAAATAATCTAAATTTGTATGAAAATAAAGATGCAAAATACCCATAAAATAAAGAATATTTTTATAAAAATATGTATACAAAAACACACATCAAATAATAAAATTTGTATTAAAATAAATATACAAAATGATCATACAATATGGTAAATTTATATTGAAATAGATATGCAAAATACACGTAAAACAATGTAAATTTATGTCAAAATATATATACGAAAACACGTAAAAAAACGTAAATTTCTAAAAAAATATATATATGAAAAATAAATACAAAAATACACAAAAATAATTTAAATTTGTATGAAAATAAATATACAAAATATACATAAAATTAGGTAAATTTGTATTGAAATACATATAAACACACATAATAATGTAAATTTGAATGTAAATATATAAACAAACAATACTTTAAATTTGTATAAAATAAATATTCAAAATACACATTAAATAATGTAAATATGTATGAAAAAAAGATATGCAAAACACAAATAGAATAGTGTAAAATCGTATCAAGATAAATACACGTAATATTAATAAATATTGTAAATTTCTAAATATATATATATATATATATATATATATATATATATATATATATATATATATATATATATATATATATATATATATATATATATATATATATATATATATATATATATATATATATATATATATATATATATATATATATATATATATATAATACATATATTAATTTAAATTTGTATTGAAATAGATATGCAAAATACATATAAAACAATGTAAATTTGTCTCAAAATATATATATGAATACACAATAACGATTTCTATAAAAATATATATAAAAATACATATAAAATAGTAAATACGTATCAAAATAGATAAACAAAATACCAATAAAAGAATGGTATTTGTATAAATAAAATATATACAAAATACACATAAAATAACGTAAATTTGTATAAATCATTATACAAAATACACAAAAGTAGTTAAATTTGTATGAAAATAGATATACAAAATAGATTTAAATATATATATATATATATATATATATATATATATATATATATATATATATATATATATATATATATATATATATATATATATATATATATATATATATATATATATATATATATATATATATATATATATATATACAAAATACATAAAATATTGTAAATTTGTATCAAACTATTTATACAAATACACATATAATAACGTAAATTTGTATAAAAATATTTAAACAAAATGCACTTTAAATAATGTAAATATGTATAAAAGATATATACACAATACACATATAATAATGTAATTCGTATCAAAATAAATAAACAAAATACCAATAAAATAACGTAAATTGCGATAAAATATATATACAAAATATAAGTATATTAAATAATTTAAATATGTATAAAAATATATATACAAAATACACATAAAACAATGTAAAATCGTATAAAAAAAAAAAAACAGAATATCAACAAAATAATGTAAATTTGTATGAAAATAAAGATGCAAAATACCCATATAATAATGGAGATTTGTAAAAAAATATGTATTCAAAAATACATATAAAATAATTAAATTTGTATTAAAATAAATATACAAAATGCACACAAAAGTAAATTTGTATTGAAATAGATATGCAAAATACATATCAATAATGTAAATTTGTATGAAAATATATATACAAATACTCATAAAATAGAATAAATTTCTATGAAAATATACATACAAAATACATATAAAATGATGTAAATAAGTATAAAAATATATATACCAAATATACAAATAATGTAAATTGTATCAAAATAGACAAACAAAATTCCGATAAAGAACGTATATTTGTAGGAAAATAAATATACAAAATACACATAAGTAACGAAAATTTATATAAAATATATGCAAAATACAAAAAATAAATTTGTTCAAAATATATATACGAATATATATATATATATATATATATATATATATATATATATATATATATATATATATATATATATATATATATATATATATATATATATATATATATATATATATATATATATATATATATATATATATATATATATATATATATATATATATATATATATATATATATATATATATATATATATATATATATATATATATATATATATATATATACAAAATACACATTAAATAATGTAAGTTCGTGTCAAAATAAATAAACAAAATATCAGTAAAAGAATGTGTATTTGTATGAAGATGAATATACAAAATACACATAAAATAACCTAAATTTGAATAAAACTATATACAAAAATAAACAAAAATAATTTAAATTTGAATGAAAATAAATATACAAATACACATAAAATTTCAATTTTCATACAAATTGAAACTATTTTTGAGTATTTTTTTATATATCTTTTTACAAATTTTAGATGTTTTATATACTATTTTGTATATTTATTTTCCTACATATATACATTCTTTTATTCAAATTTAGTTTATTTAATTTTAGACGAATTTACCTTATTTTAGGTGTATTTTGTATATATATTTTTATACATGTTACATCATTTTATGTATATATATATATATATATATATATATATATATATATATATATATATATATATATATATATATATATATATATATATATATATTTATTTATATATATATATATATATATATATATATATATATATATATATATATATATATATATTTTTTTTTCATAGAAATTTACTTTATTTTAAGTGTTTCGTATATATTTTAATACAAATCTATATTATTTGATGTGTATTTTGTATATGTATTTCAATACAAATTTACATTATTGTACGTGCATTTGTATATTTATTTTAATACAAATTATTTGATGTGTATTTTGTATATATATTTTATACAAATATCCTTTATTTTATGGGTATTTTGCATCTTTATTTTCATAGAAATTTACATTATTTTATTGATATTCTGCTCATTTATATTGATACGATTTACATTATTCTATGTGTATTTTGTATATATTTTTTATACAGTTTTCCATTATTTAATGAGTATTTTGTATATATATTTTATACAAATTTACATTATTTTGTGTATTTCTTTATATATTTTGACACAAATTTACAATATTGTATGGGTATTTTGTATATATATTTCAAAAGAAATTTACCTAGTTTTATGTGTACGTATTTTGTATATCTATTTTCATACAGATTCAAATTATTTCTGGGTATTTTTGTATATATTTTAAAACAAATTTTTGTTATGTTTTGTTTATTTTGTAAATTTATTTTCATTCAAATATGTATTATTTTATTGGTATTTTGTTGATTTATTTTGATACGAATTTACATCATTTTATATGTACTTTGTATATATATTTTAATACGCATTTACATTATTTAATGTTTTTTATTAATATATATTTTATACAAATTCATGTTATTTTAGGTGTATTTTCATACAAATTGACATTATTTGATGTGTATTTTGAACATATATTTCATTAAAAATTTATCTTATTTTATGTTTATTTTGTATATTTATTTCATTCAATTTTAAATTATTTTATGTGTATATTTGTATTTGTTTTGGGGTTATTTTATGTATTTTCTATATATATTTTCATCCAAAATTACATTATTTTATTAGTATTTTGTTAATATAGTTCGATACGAATTTAGATTATTTCATAGGTATTTTGTATACATATTTTTATACGCATTTACATTATTTAATGTGTGTTTTGTATATATATTTTTATACAAATTTACTTAATTTTACGTGCATTTTTGTACATATATATATATAGAAATTTTAGTTATTATATTTGTATTTTGTATATGTTTTCATACAAATTTACATTAATTTATTGGTATTTTGTTTATCTATTTTGAGATGAGTTACATTATTATTTGTGTATATTGTATACTTTTTTTTATACGTATATAAAGTATTTAATGAGTATTTTGTTTATATATTTTTATACAAATTTACGTTATTTTATGTGTATTTGTATAAATATTTTGATACAAATTTACATTATTTTATGTATTTTGTATATATATTTCAATTCAAATCTAGCTTATTTTATGTGTATTTTGTATATCTATTTTCATACAAATTTTATTACTTTTGAGTATTTTTGTATATAGTTTTATACAAATTTACGTAATTTATGTATTTTCTTTATTTATATTATACAAATACACATTCTTTATTGGTATTTTGTTTATTTATTTTGAAATTTATTATTTATGTGTATTTTGTATACATTTTTATACATTTACTTAATTTGATGTATTTTGTATATATATATATATTTATAGAAATCTACGTTATTTTATGTGTATTCGTATATATATTTCGAAACAAATTTACATTGTTTTATATGTATTTTACATATCTCTTCAATACAAATCTACTTTTGTATGTGCATTTTGTATATTTATTTCAATACAAATTTAAATATTTTTGTGTATTTTATATATATTTTAATAAACAATGCGCTATTTTATGGTAATTTTGCATCTTTATTTTCATAAATTTATTATTTTATTGATATTCTGTTTATTTATTTTGATACGATTTACATTATTCTATTTGTTTTTATATATATATATTTTTATATATTTACATTATTTAATGTGTATCCTGCATATATATTTTATACAAATTTACGTTATTTTATGAGAATTTGTTAATATATTTTCATACAAATTTAAATTTTTTTTGTCTATTTGGTATATGTATTTTAATACAAATATGCATTATTTTAGGTGTTTTTTGCATATATATTTTCAAACAAATTTAATTTATTTGTGTATTTTTTTGTATATATTTTTATACAAATTTTAGTTATTTTATTTGTATTTTGTATATATATTTATACAAATATTCATTCTTTGTTGATTTTTATTTTATTTATTTATATATATATATATATATATATATATATATATATATATATATATATATATATATATATATTTTCTACGTGTTTAAATTATTTTATGTATATTTTGTATATACAGTTTCTTAAAAATATACGTTATTTTATTGTGTGTATTCGTATATATTTTGATACAAATTTTATACAAATTCATGTTATTTCATGTGTATTTTTACATATATTTCATTATAAATTCACCTTATTTTATGTTTATTTTGTATATTTATTTCATTCATTTTTAAATTATTTGATGTGTAGAGTTGTATTTTTATTTATGTTATTTTATGTGTATTTTCTATATATATTTTCATCCAAAATTACATTATTTTATTGGTATTTTCTTAATTTAAGTCGATACGAGTTTAGATTATTTCATAGGTATTTTGTATACATATCTTTATACTCATTTACATTATCTAATGTGTTTTTTGTATATATATATATTTTTATGCAAATTTGTTTTATGTGCATTTCTGTACATATATTTTTATAGAAATTTGCGTTATTTTATGTGTATTTTGTATATGTTTTCTCTTACAAATTTACATTATTTTATTGGTATTTTGTTGATTTATTTTGATACGAATTATATAATTATATAATATATAATTAATTATATAGTTTTATATAAATTTACGTTATTTTATGTGTATTTTGTATATTTATATTTATACAAATACTGACTCTTTTATTGGTATTTTGTTTATTTATTTTGATACGAATTTATATTATTTTATATGTTTTTTGTATACATTTTTTTATACGTATTTACTTCATTTTATGTGTATTTTGTATATACATTTTTATAAAAATCTACGTTATTTTATATGTATTCGTATATATATTTTGAAACAAATTTACATTGTTTTATATGTATTTTGCATATCCATTTCAATACAAATTTACCTTATTGTATGTGTATTTTGTACATTTATTTTAATAAAAAAATAATTTTTTTATGTGTATTTTGGTGTATATATTAAAAAAAAGCGTTATTTTATGGTTATTTTGCTTCTTTATTTTCATACAAATTTACATTATTTTATTAATATTCTGTGTATTTATTTTGATACGATTTTACATTATTTTATTTGTTTTGTATATATTTTTTTATACATATTTACATTATTTAATTAGTATTTTTTATATATATTTCATACAAATCTACGTTATTTTAAGTGAATTTGTTTATATATTTTCATTCAAATTTACATTATTTCATGTGTATTTTGCATATGTATTTCAAAACAAATTTACCGAATTTTCTGTGTATTTTGTATATTTATTTTCATACAAGTTTAAATTATTTTTGTGTATTTTTGTATATAGTTTTATACAAATTAGTTATTCATGTTTATTTTGTAAATCTATTTTCATACAAATACACATTCTTTTATTGATATTTTGTTTATTTATTTTAAAGCGAATTTACATTATTTAATATGTATTTTGTGTATATATTTTTATACGTATTTACATCATATCAAATGTATTTTATATATATGTTTCTATAGAAATCTCCGTTATTTTATGTGTATTCGTATATATATTTTGAAACAAATTTACACTGTTTTATGTGTATTTTGCATATATTTTCAATACAAATTTACCTTATTATATGTGAATTTTGTATATTAATTTTAATACAAATTTAATCATTCTATGTGTTTTTTTCTATATGTATTTTTATAAAAATATGCTTTATTGGATGGGTATTTTGCATCTTTATTTTCATACAAATTTATATTATTTTATTGATATTCTGTGTATTTATTTTGATACGATTTTACATTATTCTATGTGTCTTTTGAATATATATTTTATACAAATGTACGTTATTTTATGTGTATTTGTTTTCATATCATACAAATTTACATTATTTTATGAGTATTTTATACATGTATTTAAATACAAATTTATCTAATTATAGGTGTATTTTGTATATCTATTTTCATACAAATTAAATTTTTTTTGTATATATTTTTATACAAATTTTCTTTATTTTATGTGTATTTTGTATATTTATTTTCCTACAAATATACGTTCTTTTATCAGAATTTTGTTTATATATTTTGATACGAATTTACATTATTTTAGGTGTATTGGGTATATATATTTTTAAACTTATTTACATCATTTTATATGTATTTTGTATATATATTTTCATAGAAATTTACTCTAATATATGTGTATTCGTAAATATATTTTGATTCAAATTTACATTATTGATGTGTATTTTGCATATCTATTTTAATATAAATCTACTTTATTGTATGTGCATTTTGTATATTTATTTTAATACAAATTTGATTATTTTATGTGTATTTTTTGTATATATATTTTTATGCAAATATGCGTTATTATATGGGTATTTTGCATCTTTTTTTTTTATAGAAACTTACAATATTTTATTGATATTCTGTTTATTTATTTTGATACGATTTAACATTATTCTATATGTGTTTTGTATATATTTTTTTTTATACATATTTACATTATCTAATGTTTATTTTGTATATATATTTTATCCAAATTTCCCTTATTTTATGTGTATTTGTTTATATATTTTCATACAAATTTACATTATCTTATGTATATTTTGTATATGTATTTCAATACAAATTTGCCTAATTTTATGTGTATTTTGCATATCTATTTTCAAACAAATTTAAATTATTTTTGTGTATTTTTGTATATATTTTTATACAAATTTTAGTTATTTTATTTGTATTTTGTATATATATTTTCCTACAAATATACATTCTTTTATTGAAATTTTGTTTATTTATTTGATACAATTTACATGATTATGTGTATTTTGTATATATATTTTTCTAATTTAAATTATTTTATGTGTATTTTGTAGATACATTTTCATAAAATTTACGTTGTTTTATTGTATGCGTATATATTTTGATTGAAATTTATATAAATTCATGTTATTTGATGTGTATTTGTATATATATTTTCATACAAATTTATATTATTTTATGAGTATTTCTAGATATATTTCATTACAAATTTACCTTATTTTATGTTTATTTTGTATATTTATTTCATTCAATTTTAAATAATTTTGTGTATATTTGTATTTGTATTTAGTATAGTTTATGTTTATTTCCTATATACATTTTCATCCAAAATTACATTATTTTATTGGTATTTTCTTAATTTAATTCGATACGAATTTAGATTATTTCATAGGTATTTTGTATACATATTTTTACACACATTTACATTATCTAATGTGTGTTTTGTATATATTTTTTTATGCAAATTTATTTTATGTGTATTTTTGTGCATATATTTTTATAGAAATTTGCGTTATTTTATGTGTATTTTGTATATGTTTTCTCATACAAATTTACATTAATTTATTGTTATTTTTGTTTATTTATTTTGATACGAATTTTATGATGATATGAGTATTTTGCACATATTTTTTTGATACGTATTTACATTATTTAATGTGTATTTTGTTTATATATTTTTATACAAATTTACGTTACTATATGTGTATTTGTAAATTTATTTTTATACAAATTTGGTTTATTTTTTGTTTTTTTTATATATATTTCAATTCAAATTTAGATTGTTTTTTGTGTATTTTGTATATCTATTTTCATACAAATTTAATTACTTCTGCATTTTGTATATAGTTTTATATAAATTTACGTTATTTTATGTGCATTTGTATATTTTCATACAAATACACATTCTTTTATTAGTATTTTGTTTATTTATATTTATACGAATTTACTTTACTTTATGTATATTTTGTATACCTTTTTATACGTGTTACTTAATTTTATGTGTAATTTGTGTATGTATTTTCATAGAAATCTACGTTATTTTATGTGTATTCGTATATATATTTTGAAACAAATTTACAATTTTTTATATGTATTTTGCATATCTATTTCAATACAAATTTAATATTATTGTATGTACATTTTTTATATTTATTTTAATACAAATTCAAATATTTTATGTGTATTTTGTTATATATAATTTTATAAAAAAAAATCTTTATCTTATAGGTATTTTGCATCTTAATTTTCATACAAATTTATATTATTTTATTAATATTCTGTGTATTTATTTTGATACGACTTTATATTATTCTGTTTGTCTTTTGTTTATATTTTTTTAAACATATTTACGTTATTTAATGTGTATTTTGTATATATATTTTATATAAATCTACATTATTTTAAGTGTATTTGTTTATATATTTTCATTCAAATTTACATTATTTCAAGTGTATTTTTGTATATGTATTTCAATACAAATTTACCTTTTATTTTATGTGTATTTTGTATATTTATTTTCATACAAATTTAAATTATTTTGTGTATTTTTTGTATATAGTTTTATACTAATTTAGGATATTTTATGTATTTGTATATCTATTTTCATACAAATACACATTCTTTCATTGATATTTTGTTTATTTATTTTGACGTGAATTTACATTATTAGTGTATTGTGTATATATATTTTTATACGTATTTACATCATTTCATGTGTCTTTTGTATATATATTTCTATAGAAATCTACGTTATTTTATGTGTATATATATATATATATATATATATATATATATATATATATATATATATATATATATATATATATATATATATATATATATATATATATATATATATATATATATATATATATATATATATATATATATATATATATATATATATATATATATATATATATATATATATATATTTTGACACAAATTTACACTGTTTTATTGTATTTTGCATATTTTTCAACACAAATTTGCCTTATTGTATGTGCATTTTGTGTTAATTTTAATACAAATTTAATTATTCTATGTGTATTTTTGTATATGTATTTTATAAAAATTTGCTTTATTTTATGGGTATTTGCATCTTTATTTTCATACAAATTTACATTATTTTATTGATATTCTGTTTATTTATTTGAAATGATTTTACATTATTCTAAGTGTATTTTGTATATATTTTTTAGAAATGTACGTTACTTTATGTGTATTTGTTTTCATTTCATACAAATTTATATTATTTTATGTGTATTTTGTGCATGTATTTAAATACAAATTTAGCTAATTATATGTGTATTTTGTATATCTATTTTCATACAAATTGAGATTATTTTTTGTGTATTTTTGTATATATTTTTATACAAATTTTCATTATTTTGTGTGTATTTTGTATATTTATTTTCCTACAAATTTACATTCTTTTATCGGAATTTAGTTTATTTATTTTAATACGAATTTACCTTTTTTTTAGGTGTATTTTGTATATATATTTTTATACATATTTACATTATTTTATATGTATTTTGTATGTATATTTTTCATAGAAATTTACTCTATTTTATAGTATTCGTATTTATGTTACATTTTGATACAAATTTACATTATTGATGTGTATTTGCATATATTTCATTACAAATTTTTTATTGTATATGTATTTTGTATATTTATTTTAATACAAAATTTAATTATTTAGTATATATTTTTGTATATATATATATATATATATATATATATATATATATATATATATATATATATATATATATATATATATATATATATATATATATATATATATATATATATATATATATATATATATATATATATATATATTTTTTTGCAAATTTATGTTATTATATAGGTAGTTTGCATTTTTATTCTCATACAACTTTACATTATTTTATTGATATTCTGTTTATTTATTTGATACGATTTTACATTTTCTATGTGTATTTTGTATATATATTTTATATTATTTAAACTATTTAATGTATATTTTGTATATATCTTTTATCCAAATGCACGTTATTTAATGTAATTTTTTTATATATTTTCATACAAATTTACATTTTTATGTGTGTTTTAGTATATGTATTTCAGCCTACAAATTTGCCTAATTTTTATTTGTATTTTACATATCTATTTTTCAAACAAATTAAATTCATTTTTGTGTATTTATGTATATATATTTTACAAATTTTTGGTTATTTTATTTGTATTTGTATATATATATTTTCCAACAAATATACATTATTTTATTGGAATTTTGTTTATTTATTTTGATACGAATTATCATTATTTTATCTACATTTTGTATATATATATTTTTCCTACTTTTTCTAATTTCATTATTTTATGTGTATTTTTGCATAAATATTACTACTCATAAAAATTACATTATTTTATTGTGTGTATTCTTATATATTTTGATACAAATTTTATACAAATTCATGTAATTGTATGTGTATTTGTATATATATTTTCATACAAATTTTATTATTTTATGTTGTATTTTGTATATATTTCATTAGAAATTTACCCTTATTTTATGTTTATTTTTGTAAATTTATTATTTCAATCAATTTTAATTTTTTTTATGTGTGTATTTGTATTTTGTATTTTAGGTTATTTTATGTAATTTTTCTATTTATATTTTCATCCAAAATTACATTTATTTTATTGGTTATTTTGTTAATTTACATTTAACTCGAAACAATTTAGATTATTTCATAGGTATTTTTGTATACATATTTTTATACTTTTTGCATTTACATTATTTAATATGTGTTTTGTATATATATTTTATGCAAAACTACTTTTATTTTTATGAGCATTTTTGTACATATATTTTATGGAAATTTGCGTTATTTTATGTAATATTTTATTATATGTTTTCTCATTACAATTTACATTATTTTTATTGGTGATTTTGTTTATTTAATTTCATACAGAATTACATGATTATATGTATTTTGTACATATTTTATGTATGTATTTACATAATTAAATGTGTATTTTGTTAAAATATTTTATAGAAATTATACGTTAGTATATGTGTGTTTGTATAAAATTTTGATACAAATTTAAAATTATTTATGTGGCTTTACGTATATATATTTCCTTAATTAAAATTTAGAATTATTTTATGTTATTATTTTGTATATCTATTTTCAAGTACAAATTTAATTTCTCTACTATTTTGTATTTTTTGTATAAAGTTTCTACAAATTTACGTTATTTTATAATGCCTTTTACAGCATATTTATATTTATAGAAATACACATTCTTTTATGCATAGTATTTTAAGTTTATTTATTTTGATACGAGTTTACATTATTTTATTATGTATTATTTTGTATACATTTTTTATACGCATTTACTTCATTTTATGTGTGTACATATATATATATATATATATATATATATATATATATATATATATATATATATATATATATATATATATATATATATATATATATATATATATATATATATATATATATATATATATATAAGAAATCTACGTTATTTATGTGTATTCGTATATATATTTTGAAATGTAAATTTATATTGTTTTATATGTATCTTGCATATCTATTTCAATACAAACTTACGTTATTGTATGTGCATTTTGTATATTTATTTAATACAAATTCAAATATTTTATGTGTATTTTTGGTGGTATATAAATAAATAAAAAAAAGTACGTTATTTTATAGGTATTTTGCATCATATTTTTCCTTACAAATTTACATTATTTTATTAATATTCTGTATTTATTTTGATACGATTTTACATTATTCTATTTGTGTTTTGCAAATATATATATATTTTTTATATATATTTACATTATTTAATATGTATTCTGTATATATATTTTCATACAAATATACGTTATTTTAAGTGTATTTGTTTATATATTTTCATTCAAATTTATTTATTATTTAATGTAGTAACATTTTGTATATGTACAAAAAATTCAATATGCCAAGATTTTCCCTAATTTTATGTGCATTTTGTATATTTATTTTCATACAAAAACTTAAATTATTTTGTGTATTTTTTATAGTTTTATACAAATTTTGGTTATTTATATGTATATTATGTATATCTATTTTTGCTACAAATACGTCATTCTTTTATTGATATTTTCGTTTATTTATTTTGACGCAGAATTGTATATTATTTAATGTGTATTTTGTATATATATTTTATACGTATCATTTCATGTTTATTTTGTATATATATTTCTTTTTTGATATCTAGGGTTCCATTTGTATTGTATTCGTATATATATTTGAAACAAATTTACATTTATTTTATGTGTAATTTGCATATTTTTTCAATACAAATTTAATCTTATTGTATGTGCATTTTGTATATATTAATTTTAATACAAATTTAATTACTCGGCTCCTTTTTGTATATGTATTTTATAAAATATGTACTTTATTTTATGGGTATTTTGCACTTTATTTTCATGTTAAAATTTACATTATTTTTATTGATATTCTGTGTATTTATTTTGATACGATTTTACATAATATTCTATGTGTATTTTATATATATTTTAAGAAATTGTATCGTTATTTTATGAGTATTTGTTTTCATTCCATACAAATTTACATTATTTTATGTGGTTTTGTAATATGTATTTTAAATACAAATTAAACTAATTATGCTGTGTATTTGTATATCAATTTTCAAGCTTAAAGAAATTGAAACCATTTTTAGTGTATTTTATATATATTTCCTTTTATATGTAATTTTCGTTATTTACTTATGTGTATTTTTGTTCTTACTTTCCTCTAAATATACGTTCTTGTGAACTTGTTTATTTATGATACAATTTACATTATTTGAAATTATTATTTAACATATATATTCTTATACCTTTCCCATCATTTTATATGTATTTTGTGCTCTTATATTTCTCTATACAAATTTACATGTTATTTATTTGAATTTGTATATATTTGGATACAAATTTATATTATTGTAGGTGTATTTAGGCTATATTTATTTTAATACTTATTTAATTATTTTATATGTATTTTCCTTGTATGTATATTTTACACAAATTTACGTTATTATATGTGTATTTAGCATCACTGCTATGTTCCTTTCAACACAACCATTTATATTATTTTATTTGCATTTTGTTTTATTTATTTTAATAACGATTTTATATTATTCTATGTATTATTGCTCAGTATATATTTTGTACAAATATTTACATTTATTTAATGGAGTATTTGGCATATTCATTTTCATGCTACAAATTTATATTATTTACACATGTGATATTTGTTTATATATTTTGGAAACTATTTCTACATTTATTTAATGTACAGCATATATTTAAATATATATTTTTATATATATTTGCATAATTTTATGTATATTTTGCATATCTATTTTCATGTAAATTTACTTTATTTTGTGTATTTGTTATATATATTTTCATACTATTTTACATTACTTAACGGTATTTTGTATATGTATTTAAATGGCCAAACTCTGCATAGTTTATGTATTTTGCATATCCATTTCTTTATATCATATTACATGTATTTTGTATATATACTATAAAATATAAGTTATTTTTATTGTGTGTATTCAGGTATTTTGATATAATTACATTATTTATGGGAGTTTAGCATATTCATTTCCAATAAATTTCATTTTAAAGGTATTTTGGTATATTTATTTTAATAAATTTAGTTATTTTTTATATATATTTTTTTTTAATATTTTCAAATTTTACAAAATATATTTTATAAATATATATATAGAAAATACACTTTATATAATGAAATATGGTAAAATAAATATACTAAATACATAGGATAATGAAACTGTATCAAAATAAATGGCTAAGAGTATCACTAAATAATGTAAATGTAGAAGAAAATAAAGATGTAAAAATACCACAAAATAAAGTATATTTGTATAAAATATAAAAACACATCAAATACTATCAAAATTTATTAAATAATATACAAGATGCACATAACATTGTAATTTGTATTGAATATATATGTAAAACACACATAAGACAAATGTAGATTTGTTTCAAAATATATATACGAAAACATATAAAAACGTCAATTTTAAAAATATATAAAAAATATATTAAAATAATGTAAATTGTACCAAATACAAACAAAATACCTATAGAATAATGTGAATTTGTAAGATAATAACAAAACAAAACACAGAAATAATGTAAATTGAGTATAAACTATGGAGCTGGAAAATTCAGAAGTTAATTTAAATTTGTAAAGAAAATAGATAAACAAAATACATAAAATAAACTAAATTTGTGTTGAAGATTATTTGTAAATTACATAAAATAATGTAAATTTGTATCAAAAATACTTAAATAATATATAAAATAACGTAAATTTGTTTTAAAAATTATATATAAACAAAATACACACAATAATGAAAAGATACGTATAAAAAAATATAAACACACATATAATAATGTAAATTGCATAAAATACATAAACAAAATAATTTCTCAAATGTAAATTTGTTTGAAAAATATGTAATAAAATACATGGTTGTAAATAACGCAAATTTCTATAAAAAATATATGTACAAAATACACTTAAAATAATTAAAATTTGATGAAAATAAATAAACAAAATATACATAAAATAAGGCAATTTGTAGGAAAAAAGTACAGAATACAATTAAAAATAATATATTTATAAAAAACAATAAATGCAATATGAAGTAAAATCTTTGTATAAAATATATATTCAAACACATATTAAATAATGAAAATGTATAAGAATATGTATATAGAAAATATGAAAATAATTCAACTCTCGTATTGAAATAATGAACAAAAATACCGATAAATAATTTAATTTGACTAAAAATATATATAGAAATAATAAATAACGTAAATATAACAATATATACACATTATTTTATGTATTTTTATATGTTTTTTAAAACTCAACATTATTTTTATTGTATGTATTTCATATATTTTGATACAAATTTCCTATACAAAATTCATGTTATTTATGTATGTATATATTTTCACACAAATTATATTATCTCATTTAGTATTTCTGGTATATAGTTATCACAATTTCATTTCTTTTTGTTTATTTGGTATTATTTCATTCAATTCTGTAATTATTTTGTGTGGCATTTGCATTTGCATTTAGCTGAGTTTTATGTGTGTATACATTAACGAAAATTACTTGTTTAATTGGCATTTTGCCACTGACCAGATTGCCAAATTTAGATTGTTTCACAGGTATTTTGCATACATATTTTCATAACATTAATGTGTGCTTGTATATATATTTTTAGATGCACTATTTTATTTTACGTGTATTTTTTGTGCTGGATATTTTTTATGAATTTAGTTTATGTGTATTTTGTATATGTTTTTACAATTCATATTAATTATTGGTATTTGTTTTATATATTTGGCACATTTATATGTAGATTATATGTGTATTTTGTATTTTTTATGTATTTACATTTTAATGTGTATTTTGTTTATATTTTTATACAATTTACGTTACTATGTGGGTTTGCATAAATATTTCATTATTTTATGTGAGTTTTGCATATATATTTCAATCAATTGTTTCATTTATGCATTTTGTATTTCTATTTCATAAATTTCAATTACTTCTTCTGTATTTTGTATAGTTTTATATGACTATATGTTATTTATGTGTGTATTTTTAGGCCTCTTTATTGGTATTTGTTTATTTATTTTATTATAATTTTTATTTTTATTTGTATTTTGTATACACATTTTACTCATTTGTTAGTGTATTTTGTATATATATTTTCATATAGGTAATTCACAAGTATTTTATGTGTATTCAAATTTACATTGTTTTATATATTTTTGCATTTTTCAGTAGACATAGCACATTGTATATTTATTTACAAAATGCAAAATATTTTGTGCACTTTGCATATATTTAACAAAATGCAATATTTCATTTTAAATCTTTATCTCAACAATTCCACCTATGTTTGTATATTGATTTCGACAACTTGCAATTATCTTTTGCGTATTTTGTTACAGTTCTTACGACGTGAATCCAGGTTTATCTTTAATGTATTCAGGCATTCATTATAAATATGTTACTCTTTATTGATACTTGTTCAGTTATTTTGACGTTAATTTACATTATTCAATGTAATTTTGTATCTATATTTTATATATATTATATCATTTCATGTATTTGTATACATTTATAGAACAACGTTATTTTATAGTGTATTCGTATATATATTTTGAATAAATTTACACTGTTTTATGTGTATTTGTTAATACAACTTACCTATTGTATGTGCATTTGTATATTATCTTAATACAAATTATTCTATGTGTATTTTTGCATGTATTTAAAAAAAATGCTTTATTTATGGGTATTTGCATCTTTATTTCATACAATTTATATTATTTTATTGATATTCAGGTATTTATTTTGACTGATTTACATTCATGTGTACTAGTATATATTTATATAAAGTAACGTTACTTATGCATAAGTTTCATTTCATGCCAAATTTCATATTATTTATGGTTTGTATTTTGTACATGTATAAATACAAATTTAACTAATTATATGTGCATTTTGTATATCTATTTTCATACTAATTGAAATTATTATTATTTTTTTTGTATATATTTTATACAAATTTTCGTTATTTTATGTGTATTTTGTATATTTGTTTTCCTTCAAATATTCGTTCTTTAATCGGAATTTTGTTTATTTATTTTGATACGAATTTACATTATTTTAGGTGTATTTGGTATATATACACTCCCGGTGAGGTATATATGGGAGGTGAGAAGGGAGCTGAAGCCCTCCAAAGACCCTTCCCATGTCCTCACTAACCGCTTCCCTATTGTCTCAGCAACACCGGAGAGTCGTTCAGCATGCTCTAAAGACAGATCCTCTCTATATCCACACCACACTACATTCACACAACATATACACCTTTTCCCAAAATCAAAATTTCAAAATGGCGCGCATACACCAAGCCTCGGAGTCCCCGACTGGGGGGGGGACCACAAATTCCCCCAGGGAGGACTCCCCTTCTGGCTGCCGACCCGAGAGGTGTCTTGATAACTCCTCGAACCTCTTTCTTCTCAATTTCTGCAACATTCGCGGTCTTCGCTCTATTTTTCATTCTGTGGAACATCATCTCCTCCTCTAAACCTCACCTTCTCTTCCTTACTGAAACACAGGTTGCTGAGGCTACTGACAGCAAATTCCCTACTCTGTTCCTCCTACTATCTCTTGCATTCCAAATTTCAACTGTTGGATACAGTAACGACACTTGCTCTCGTGCTCACGACCTGACTTTCTGACTTTTCCCACCATCTGGTTAAGACTTCACCGGTCATTCTATTACTAAATACATCTGTGCTGCTTATCTCACCTATCCTTACCAACTATGTAAAATTCTTGAATTATTTGAATTCTGTAAAGTGGAGCACATCTGACCCACTTCTCCTTCTGCTGGAATCTCCATCCTAGAGATTTAGTCACCACCACCAGTCGCATTATCCTTTCTTCACTGACCATCCTGGCATCAACCAACTTTACATCCTCAACGACCTGAGCAGTTGGTCCAGCACCCCACACGAGCCTCTGACTGTCTTGGGAGATCGGCCCAACATTCTAGACTCCTTCATCTTCAAACCTCTGCTTATTCTGTCAAACCGTTCTTCCGTTGGCCCCTCCGATCACAATCTTATTTCTGCATCCTGTCCTATCGCCCTGTAACACCCCTCTGACCAATTCGAAGAGGCGCGATGCTTCTGCATTTTGTTTCAGCTCGGTGGGACGACCTGAGGATGTACTTTTCCGATTTCGTGGGAAATGATTATTGTTTCCAGGATAGAGACCTCAGTAGTAGCAGCATCACAGAGGTGATTGTTCCTCTGGAATGGAGGCATACATTCCTCGTTCTTCTCTTACTCCTCACGCAAAAGTTTTGTTTAATCACGCTTGTTCCTCAAAGGTCAATGATAGAGAGTGTAGCTCACAAAAAGGTACCAGAGCCTCAAACTAATGCTAATTATGAACTTGCCATTTCTACCCGAACAAAACAACTATTCTCAGACCAACCAAAAATTCTTTCATTACCAGAAAATGTCAAAACTCTGGTTTAACTTTCCTGTGACTTCTGCATCTAGCCAAAACATCTCCAACTTCACTTCTTCTACTTTTTCTCCCCCTCCACTCTCAGTCCCGATGGCAACACTGTCTCATCTATCTCTAAGGCTGAACTTTTCTCTCAAACTTTTCTAAAAAACCCACTCTGGACGATTCCATATTCTCCCACTCATCCCCTCTGACTCCTTTTTATGCCTGTTATACATATTCTCTAAATGATGTTTTATGCCCCTCTACCTCAACTTCAGAAGGCTTATATGGACCTGATGGAGGCTCCTATTGTCCTTAAAACTGTGCCTCCAAAGCGTCACCCTCTGCCTGTCAAACTTCTTCTGCCTCTGGCTCGTCAACATCTACCTTTCCTTCTTGTTGGAAGTATGGCTTCATACAGCCCTGTACCTCCAAGAAGGGTGACCGTCTAATCCTCAAACTACTGTCCTATTGCTTCTTACTCTTTCTGTTCATCAAAGTTTTGAATCAACCCAACCTGGAAGATTCAAAAGCACCTTCTCCACTTGACTGACTTCTATCTGATCGCCAGTAAGGACCTGCAAGGGCGTTCTACTGGTGATCTCCTAGCCTTCTTAACTGGACTCTTGGTCATCCTCTCTTAGCCAGTTTCAAGAAACTTTGCTTATTGCGCTGACATATCAAAAGCTTTTGATAGGCTCTGCGTCAAATCTGCTTTCAAACTACCATCCTACGGTTTCATCCTCTCTGCACCTTTATCTCCAGTTTCCTTTCTGACTGTTCTATTTCTGCCGTGGTAAGACGGTCACTGTTCTTCTCCCTAAATCTATTAACAGTGGTAAGTCCCCACAGGGTTCTGGTCCTAATCTCCCACTCTTTTTCTCTTGTTCATTGATGATCTTCTTCAAAACGAATTGTCCCATCCATTCCTGCCGATGATTCCACTCTGCATTATTCAACTTCTTTAATAGAAGACCCACCTTCAGGAACTTAACGATCAAGGCATGGAGACTGCAGAACGCTTTAGCCTCAGACTCAATTATTATTTCGGATTGGGGCAAGAAGAACTTGCGTCCTCTCAACGTCCTCAAAAGACAGGGGTTTCTCCACCTATCCACTGACACAATCTTCCAAACAACTATCCCCTATTCTTGACAACACCCATCTATCAGCATTCTTCCTCAACACTAAACATACCTTTATCCATCCTTGACTCCAAAAATCTCAACTGAAACTCTATATCTCATCTCTTACTAAATCAGCTTCTTCTTCGAGGCTGGGCGTTTTGTTTGCATCTCCGCCAGTTCTTCTCCCCCATGGCCACAGTTGTTGTCCATACATTAGGGCCTTGTCCGCCCCTCAGTAGTGGGAGTATGCAGACTTCATGTGGGGGGCCCACTCACACAGCCTTTTCTGGACAGAGTGTGAGGCTAAGGCTTTTCGTCTCATCAGCCTTCCTCCTTTACAATACTGATAGTCTTCTACCCCTTAAATTCCGGCCGCACATGTTGCCTCTTTCTATCTTCTATCGATATTTTAATGCTGGATCACTCTTCTGAATTTGCTAACTGCATTGCCTCCTCCCCATCAGGTCCCGCTGCACTGGACTTTCTACTCATGCCTGATCCCTATAATTGGCCGTGTAAAACCCTTGTGCAGAGTTAACCAGCATCTTCACTTCTTCATCCCCTCACGCTGGTAAACTCTGGAACAATCTTCCTTCATTCATTCTCCTGCCTATGACTTAAACTCTTTCAAGAGGAGGGTATCAGGACACCTCTTCCCAAAACTGACCCCATCTTTCAACACAATTTCTTTTGATTCTTTTTAGAGGTGTGAGAAGAGAGGGCTTTTTTTTTTTCATTAATGTTTGCTTTTTGTGTGCCCTGAAATGTCATTCCTTTGCTGTAAAAAAAAAAAATTTTTATATACTTATTTATATATATCTAAATGTATTTATGCATGTATATTTTCATATAGAAATATATTTATTTATATATATATATATATATATTTATATAAATCTACCTATGTGGGGAGCTCAGTATATATATTTGATACAAATTACATAATTTATGTATAAAATGCACAGTATTTTTGTGTATTCTACATTTATTTGCATAAAAAATATATATACAAAAATACACATCAAAAGTAAATGTACTTCAGTAAATGCGTAATAAAATATGTATGCAAAAATACCTATGCAAATAATCTAGTAAGATAAAGCATCGAATTTTTTAAATTCATATAATACACACATAGAATAATGTAATTTTGGATGAAATATATATAGAAAATACAATAATACATAAAATAAGGTAAATTTGTATCGAAATAACCGCAGAATATACACATAAAATAGTTTAAAATTGATGTCGAAATTAATATGTTGTATTAAAATATGAAATAAACGGTAGATTTGTTATAGAAATATATTTACAAAATACACATTGAAATAATGTAATTATGAATGTAAATATATATACAAATACACATAAAATAACATGAATTTGTATAAAATTAGCGAATAAAATATCATGAAAAGAATGTATTTGTATGAAAATAAACATTAAATAATGTAAATGCGTATAAGGAAATATATATACAAAGCACATATAAAATAATGTATATATATGTATGAAAAACAAATAGAATAATGAAAAATATCAATAAAATAATATATATTTGAATATTAATAAAATAAATTTGTATGAAAAACAAACATGCAAATTCATAAGTAAAATAGCGTATTTTTATAAAACATATATACCAAAAATATCAATAAGGAAATAGTTTGAATTTTATATGAAAATAGATATACAAAAATGTATAAGCTAACAAGGTAAACTTTTTTGGAAATATATATCCTAAAATACCTATGGAATGAAAACAGTAAATTTGTGTCAAAATATATATATCAACAATATAAAATAATAACGTATATTTGTATAAAAATATATATACAAAATACACATTAAAATAATGGAAAAGTGTATAAAAATATATATATACAAATACACATAGAATAATATAGAATTCCAAACAAAATAAATGAACAGAATATCAATAAAAGCAAAAATAAATATTACAAAATAACGTGTATCTTCTATAAAATATATATACAAAAATACACATAAAATAATTAAATTTGTATTAAATAAAATATACAAATGCATGATGAATAAGATAAATTTGTATTGAAATAGATATGCAAAATACATATCAAATAATGTAAATTTGTATTAAAATATGCATATTGAAATACACATAAAATTACGTATGAATTTCCTATGAAATATATATATTCAAAATACACATTATATGATGTAACATGAATAAAAATATATATACAAAATATAACCTAAAAATAATGTAAATTCGTATCAAATTCAATAAACTAAATTTCAATAAAAGAATGTATATATGTAGGAAAATAAAAATACAAAAATAGTATATAAAATAACTAACATTTGTATAAAAATACACACAAAAATACACAAAATAATTTCAATTTGTATGAAAATAGAAATACAAATATACATAAGATTAGATGTAAATTTAGAAGGAAATACATATACAAAATACATTCATAAAATAAATGTAAATTTAAATGAAAATATATAAACAAATAGACATAAAGTAATGTATAATGCATAAATATATATAGAAAATGCATTAAATAATGTAAAAAGAAATAAATATGAACAAATAATACATACAGAAGAATGTAAAATCAAAATCAAAATAAATAATATGCATTATCAATCAAATAATGTAAAATTGTATGGAAAATAAAGATGCAAAATACCTATAAATAGTTAAGCATTTTAATAAAAATATACTTACAAAAATACACATCAAATAATTAAATTAAGGAAATAGCTAACTAAAATATACATACAATATGGTAAATTTATTGAAATAAATATACAAAATACATATAATATAAGGTATTTGTATTGAAATAGATATGCAAAAATACACATCAAACAATGTAAATTTGCTTAAAAATCTAAATACATGAATAAACATAAAATAACGTAAATTTATAAAATATATATAAAAAATACATATGAAATGATGTAAAATACGTATAAAATATATATACAAATAATACATTAAAATAATGTAAATTTCGTACCAAATAAATAAAACAAAATATCATTAAGAAAAATGTGTGTATTTGAATGCGAAAATAGATATACAAAATACTCATAAAATAACGTAAATTTGTATAAAACTACAAACAAAATACACAAAAGTAACTTAAATTTGTATGAAAAATAGATATACAAAATATACATATAAAATAAGGTACAAATTTGTATTGATATATATATATATATATATATATATATATATATATATATATATATATATATATATATAAAAATACATAAAATAATATATATTTGCACAAAAAATAATTAAACAAAATGCATAAAATAACGTAAATATGTTTTAAAAATATATAAACAAAATACTCATTAAATAATGGAAATACGTATACAAAAATATATACAAAAACACATATATAATAATGTAAATTCGTAATCAAAATATAGGCTAAACAAATAATAATTAAATAATGTAAATTTGTATGAAAAATATATATGCAAAAATATACATAAATAACGAAAATTTCTAAAGGTGTTCAAAAATATATTTACAAAAAACGCATGAAATACTTTAAGGGGTAAATTAGTATTGAAAAATAAATAAACAAAACACACTTAAAAAAAATATGGAAATTTTGTAATAAAAAAATGAATATACATATATGCACATAAAATGAGGTAAAATTCTATAAAAATGTATACAAAATATATATTAAATAATATATGTGTGTAAAAAAATATAAGTGTATTCAAAAATACACATGAAATAATTTCAATTGTATCGAAATAAATGAAACAAATAATTACTAGTACAGAATGTAATTTTGAATGAAAAATATATACAGAAAATACACATAAAATAGCGTAAATTTGTATAAACTATACAAATAATTATATGGCCACATAAAATAATTTGAATTTGAATGAAAACAAATATAAAAATATATAGGCAAATTTGTATATGAAATATATAGATATCATACATAAATATATATGTTGATTTATATATATATACGAATACATATAAAATATACGTTGATTTTTAGAAATATATATACAAATATACACTGAAAATGAAATAGATATATATAAAAATATATACACAAAATACAGCATTAAAAAATGTAAATTTGTGTCAAAAATAAATAAACAAATATCAATAAAAGATTGGTAAATTTGTATGAAAATATATATACAAAATACACATAAATAACGTAAATTGTATAAAATTATATACACAAAATACACATGTAATGTATAAATAATATGGGCTAAAATACATTTAATCATGAAAATAGATATACAAATAATACAAACAAATGTAATAGATAATGTAAATTTGTATGAGAAAAATGATAAATATCGCAAAATAATAATAAAATAAATGTAAATTTGAATGAAAATATATAAACAAATACACTTAAATTAGCAAATTTTTATTAAAAATATAAATACAAATACTTACAATTATGTATATATACTATAAAAATAAATTTACAAACACACACTAAATAGAATAATGCGTACATAAATAAACTCTAAATTGTATAACAACTATAAACAAAATATACAATAAAAGAATATGTATTTGTATGAAAATAGACATGAAGGAAAATACACATAAAAGTATTGTAAATTGTAATAAAAAGACTCTTTACAAAAATACATATCAAATAATGTAGATTTGAATGAAAATATATAAAAAAACAAATGCTAATTTAAAATAACGTAAATATGTAAGAAATATATATGCAAGAGATACACATTAAATAAGTAAATATGTATAAAAAATATATACAAAACACTAATAGAATAATGGAAAATAGTATCAAAATAAATAACAGTCATTATTGTATTGGTAATAAAATAATGTAAATTTGAATGATAACAAGATGCAAATTATGTAATAATCAGCATTTTTTTTTTAAAAATATATACCAAAACACATATAAAATATTTATATTTTTATATTAAAATAACATACAAAATGCACACACAATAATGTAAATTTGTATTGAAATAGATATTCAAAAATATATATAAAAATTTGTACTTTGTTTTAAATATATACATGAATACACATAAAATAACAAAAGATTTCTTTTATAAAAATATATATACAAAATACTTCATAAAATTATGCAACATACGTATAAAAAAATGTAGCTAAAATACACACAAAATAATGTAAATTGTATCAAAATAAATAGAATAAATGTATTTGTGTAACATAAATATACAAAATACACATGAAAAATAACGTAAATTTGTATAAAATTGCGGCTAAAATACAAAGAAGATAATCAAATTGTATGAAAATAGATAAGATACACATTAAATAATGTAAATATGTATAAAAAGTATACAAAAAATAAATAAGAATAATGTGTAAAATCGTATCAAAATAAATACACTGAATATTAATAAAATAATGTAAATTTGTATGAAAATAAAGATGCAAAATTCTCTATAAAATATGTATTTCTTATAAAAATATATATACTAAAAATACACAAAAAATATTTAAATTCAGAATAAAATAAATATACAAAATGCAATATACACAAGGTAAATTTAGCTGAAAGAGAAATGCAAAAATACATATAAAACAATGTAAATTTGTTTCAAAATATATATACGAATACAAATAAAAAAATGTAGATTTCTAAAATATATATACAAAATACACATAAAATTATAAATACGTATAAAAAAATGTATACAAAATACACATAAAATAACAAATTGAATTAAAAGTTAAATAAACAAAATACTATTGAAAAGAATGTGTATTTGGATAAATATAAATTACAAAATACACATACAAAATAAACATAAAATAAGGTAGATTTGCAATAAAATATATGTACAAAATACACACAAAATAATACAATTTTATAAAATTATATATACAAATACAAATACTATGAATTTAGGCAAAAATATATAATTCAAAAATAAATATTAAATAATGTAAAGCGAATAAAAAATATATACACAAAAGTACATATAAAAATAATGTAAATTGTATCAAGATAAATCAATAAACACCAATAAATAATATATATTTAAATGAAATAATTACAAAAATACAAATAATATAACTAAAAATGAATGAAATAAATATTCAAAATAAACAAAATAAGGTAAACTTGTAATGAAATAAATGTAAAAATACACATGAAATAATATAAATTAGTATGGAAATATATATACAAATACACAAAATAACATGAATTTGTATAAAATTTGTATCGAAATATATACGAATACACACAATAAAATAACGTAATTTTTTATGAAAATATATATATAAAAAGTACACATAAAATAATGTAAATACGTAGAAAAATATATATATACAAAATACACATAAAATAATGTAAATATGTAAGGAAAATATATACAAAATACACCTAGAATAATGTAAAATTGCATCAAGATAAATATACAGAATATCAATAATGTAAAAATTTATGAAAATAAAGATGCAAAATACCCATAACATTACTCATATTTAAAAAAAATATATATACAAAAATACACATGAAATAATTAAATTTGTATTAAAATAAATATACAAAATACACAGACAATAAGGTAAATTTTTATTGAAATAGATATGCTAAATACACATAAAATAATATAAATTTGTATCAAAACATATACGAATACACAAAATAAAATAACGTACATTTTTATGAAAATATATATACAAAATACACATAAAATAATGTAAATACGTAGAAAAATATATATTTACACACATACATAATGTAAGCTCGTATTAAAATGAATAAACAAAATTACAATAAAAGTATGTATATATGTAGGAAAATATATATACAAAATACAATTAAAATAACTAAAATTTGTATTAAAATATATACAAAAATACACAAAAATATTTAAAATTTGTTTGAAATATATATATATATATATATATATATATATATATATATATATATATATATATATATATATATATATATATATATATATATATATATATATATATATATATATATATATATATATATATATCTATATATATATATATATATATATATATATATATATATATAATATACATTAAATAATGTAAATATGTATAAAAATATATATACAAAACACACATAGAATAATGTAAAAGCGTTTCAAAGTAAATAAACAGAAAATCCATAAAATAATGTAAATTTGCATGGAAATAAAGATTCAAAATACCCATATAATAATGTATATTTGTATAAAAATATACATACAAAAAAACACATAAGATAATTAAATTTGTATTAAAAAAAAATGCACATACAATAAAGTAAACTTGTATTGAAATAGATATACAAAATACACATCAATAATGTAAATTTGTATCAAAATATATATACGAATACACATAAAATAGAGTAAATTTCTATGAAAATATAAATACAAAATACATATAAATGATGTAAATAAGTATAAAAATATATACACCAAATACACCTAAAATAATGTAAATTCGTATCAAAATAAATAAACAATATTCCGATAAAAGAACGTATATTTGTAGGAAAATAAATATGCAAAATACACTTAAAATAACGAAAATTTGTATAAAAATATATATATATATATTTTTTACAACAAAGGAAGATTGTTCCAGAGTTTACCAGCGTGAGGGATGGTGAGGAAGATGCTGGTTAACTCTGTATAATGGACAGAGCAGGGATGAGCATGAGAAAATGAGTGCAGCGGGCCAGCGGGAGGGGAGGCATGTGTTAGTAAGTCTAGAAGAGGAAATAAAGGTGGAAATATCAGATAGAAGATAGAAAGAGAGGCAACATTATGTGCGGAATTTAAGAGGTAGAAGACTATCAAAGGGGAGGAGGAGAGCTTGACATATTTAGCAGCCTAGCCTCCACTCTGTCCAGGAAGAGCTGTGGCAGTGGAGCCCCCACATGAGATGCATACTCCATACGAGGAGTGACAAGGGCCCCTGTATGGACAGCAACTGTGCAGGGAGAAATCATGGACAGCCCAGCCTCTGAGTGAAGCAGGTTTTAGTAAGAGACAGATATGTTTCCAGCTGAGATTTTGAGTTAAGGACACTGAGAATGTTTAGTGTTGGAGGGAAGGTGATAGCTGGGTGTTGTCAAAGAACAGGATAGTTGTTAAAGATTAAATGAGTGGATAGGTGGAGAAATCAATGAGTGCTGAAGGACACCAGGCTCCTTGGCTCCCCACCGGAAATACAGTAAGGTCTGAGGCTAAGCGTCTCTGCAGTTCCAGCCTTGAGTCGTTAAGAAGTTCCTGGGCTGGTGGGTCTTTCTATTAGCAGTTGAATAATGCAGAGTGGAATCATCAAGGTAGGAATTTAGGACAGCCTGTTTGGAAAAAGAAGATCATCAATGAAACAACAGAAAAAAGAGTGGGGAGATAGGACAACCCCTGGGGACACCACTGTTAATAGATTTAGAGAAGAACAGTGACTGTCACAGGCAGAAATAGAATGGCCAGAAAAAATGAGATGCGGTACAGAGAGAGAAACTGTAGGAGGGTAGTTTTAAAGCAAAGATTTGTGCCAGACTCCACAAAAGCTTGATATGTCCAGCGCATAGCAAAAGTCAATTGAAAACGCCAAGAGGATGACCAAGAGTCAGTTAAGAGGTTAGGAGATCACCAGTAGAACGCCCTTTGCGAACCCAAGGTACTGGCGATCAGATAGAAGGTCAGAAAGTGGAAAGGGTGCTGAATCTTCCGTTATGACTGATTCAAAAGCTTTAGATAGAAAAGAAAGTAAAGCAATAGGACGGTAGTCGAGGGATTGAGCATCACCTTCAGGCAGCAGGCTAAAAGTGCTACTCAGCAAGAAGGAAAAGGTAGATGTTGACAGGCAGTAGGCGCATAGAAAACATCATTTTGAAGAATCTTTATAACAGGCATAAAGGAGTCAGAGGGATGAGTAGAGGAATATGCCCAGAATCGCCCAGGAGGGGAAAGCCAGAAAGTTTGAGAGAGATTTTAGAGCCTTAGAGATAGATGAGACGGCAGCAAGCTGCTGTCAGGACTGAGGGCGGGAGGAAAGATCAAGAAGTGAAGTTGAGAGATGTTTTAAGGATGCCAGAAGTCACGGGAAGTTAGAGAAAGCAAGTTTGACATTTCTATTAATGAAAGAAGAATTTTTGGTTAATGGAGAATAGATTTGGCATGATTTCGGCAGAAATGTAAAAGTTCAGCAATTAGCATTAGTTTGAAGGCTCTGTACCTTTTGTGAGCTACCTTCTCTATCATTGACAGCACGAGAACAAGCGTGATTAAACCAAGGCTTTTTGCGTGAGGAGTAGAGAGAAAGAATGAGATCGTATGCCTCCAATCAGAGATAATCACTCTGTGATGCGCTGAGCACACAGAGGGCCTCTCTATCTGGAAGCAATAATCATTCCACGGAATTGAAAGGCATCTCAGTCACCGAGCTGAAGCAAAATGCCAGAAGCACGCCTCTTCGGTGTGTGGGTCCAGAGGTGTACAGAGCGACAGGACAGGATGCAGAAATAAGATTGTGATCGGAGTGGTCAAAACGAGAGAAACAGTTGACAGAGTAAGCAGAAGGGTTGAGGTAAGGAAGAGGTTCAGAATGTTGGGGTTGATTCTTACGTTTTAAACATGTAAAAGGACCAACTGTCGTAGGTCATTGAGGATAGTAAAGTTAGGTTGTTCTACCAGGATGGTCAGTGAAAGAGGATGAAAGCCAAAGTTGTGAAATATTGAAATCTCTAGGATGGAGATTTCTTGAAGGGAGAGTGGGTCAAGATGTGCTCCACTTTTTAGAATCAAATAGTCAAAGAATTTACATAGTTGGTAGAGTTAGGGTGAGAGGACAAACAGCATTGTATGGCTTTTAGTGGGAAGAGGAAATTGACAGTGAAGTTCTAAACAGATGGTGGGAAAATTCAGAAGAGTCAAGGTCGTGGGCACGAGAGCAGTGATGTTTTCGCCACAGCATGTGAAGCAAATATCCAGCCTTTGGATTGAAATTTAGATAGGGAGGAACAGAGTAGAGATTGCTGTCAGTATTCAGAAACTCAAATGGGTAAGGCAGGCATAGAGGGGTTTAGAGGAGGAGAGATGATGTTCCACAGAATGAAAAAATTTGTGTTGAAGACCGCGAATGTTGCAGAAATGAGGTAAGAAAGAGCGTCTATGAGTTATCAAGACACCCCTCGGGTCGGCAGCCAGAAGGGAAGTCTCCTGGGGGGAATTACACATAAAAATATTTAAATTTGTATTGAAATAAATATACAAAATGTACATAGGGTTAAAAGTTATATTGAAAGAGATATCAAAAATACATACAAAGCAAAGAATTATCAAAATATATACGAATACACATAAAATAAATTTAGATTTCTATAGAAATATACATACACAAAATAATAATATGAAATTATGTAAATACGTACAAAATATATATACAAAATACATATCTAGGTAATTCGTGTCAAATAAATAAAAAATATTTATGAAAAGAATGTGAATTTGCATGAAAATAAATACAGATAATAAATTTATATGAAATATATATGCAAGATACACATTAAATATGTAAATATGTAAAAAAAATATATAAAAAAAAACAAATAGAATATAATGCAAAATCGTAACAAAATAAATACACTGAATATTAATAAAATAATCTAAATTTGAAGAAAATAATATAAAATTCTAACAAAGAAGCATTTATAAAAATATATATACCAAATATAAGAAAATATTTAATTAATTGAAATAACATACAAAATGCATACTAAGAAAAACTTCAGATGTTAATATGCAAAAATAAGTAAAACAATGTAAATTGTTTAAAAGCATATATATCAGAACATATATAAAATATCGTAGATTTATAATATATATAAAATACAGATAAAATTATAAATAATGCATAAAAATGATATAAAAATACACATAGAATAACAAAATGAAATAAAAGAATATGTTAAATAAATTAAAAGGAAAACAAAATACTCATAAATATTTTATAAAATATATACAAAATATATATAGCATAACAATTATATTAAAAAATTAACATATGTTACATACAAAATTTGTATTGAAAAAATATGCAAATATAAAATAAGTGTAAATTTATTTCAAAATCTATAATATCACTCAAAAACCAACGTAGATTTCTTTATATAGAATATATATACAAATAATATCAAATGATGTAAACACGTATAAAATATATATAAAAGAGATAAATAATGTGTAAATTCGCGTCAAAATAATAAAAATAAAAGAATGTGTATTTATATATTGATGTTATTTTAATGTGTATTCGTATATATATTTTTGAACAATGTACTGTTTATTTGTATTTACAGCTTTTTTTCATGCAAATTAATTAAAGGTGCATTATGTATATTAATTTTGCCAAATGAATTATTCTATGTGTATTTTTATAAGGATTAAAAAATGTTTTATCTTATGGTATTTTGTATCTGTTTTCATTAAATTTAAATTATTTATTATCTCGTACTTATTTTGATACGATTTTACATTATTCTATGTATAATAAAATAAATATATAAAAATAATAAAAATACTTCTTAATTTGTTTGAAAATAGATATGCAAAATATGTGTGTATTTTTGTATATATTTCAAATTGTTTTTGTGTGTATTTAAAGGTATTTTCACAAATTTAATTTACTAGTATTTCAAGTATAGTTTTGTATACAAATTTGATGTTATTTTGTGTATTTTATTATTTATATTTACACAAATATTGCATTCTTTATTGGTATTCTTGTTTATTTATTTTGATAATGAATTTATATTATTTTATGTGTATTTCATACATGTTTTTATGACGGTCATCACTTATGTGCATTTTTAGAAATCTAATGTTGGTTTATGAGTATTCGTATATATATTTTGAAACAAATTTATGCTGTTTTATATGTATTTTTGCATATCACTTTTTCAATACAGATTTACCTGATTGTATGTGCAGATTGTATACACTTTGGCCTAATACAAATTTAATTTTTCATGTGTGTATTTTATTATATATATTTTTATAAAAAATGCGTTATTTTTATGGGTATTTGTATCTTTACTATCATACAAATTTATATTTGTTTTATTAATTATTCTGTGTATTTATTTCTTGATACGATTTGCATATTATTCAATTTGTGTTTTGTATATATTTTTATACATATTAACATTATTTGCACGGGTATTTGTATATTTTAAACAAATTTACGTTATTTTATGCATCTGTTGTAAATATTTTGATACAAATTTACATTATTTTATGTATTTTGTATATATATTTCAATACAAATTTAGTTTATTTATGTATATTTTGTATATCTATTTTCATTCGTATCAAAATAAATAAACAAATAGCAATCAAATAATGTAAATTTGTATGGAGAAAACATATACAAATACATATAAATTAATGCAAATTTCTAAAAAAATATATAGTGCACACAAAATGCACATAAAATAAAGTTAGATTCTTATAAAATATATATACAAAACACACATTAAATAAAGTAAATGCTCTACATAAATAAATCCTAAATTTGTATAAAACTATATACAAAAAAATACACAAAATATTTAAATTTTATGAAAAGAAATATGTACAAAATACAGCATAAATTAGGGTAAATTTGTATTGAATATACATATACAAAATATTACATAGAATAATGTGTATTTGAAATGAAAAATATATAAATGTCAAATACACTTAAAATAACGAATTGTATAAAATATATATAGTGATACACATTAAATAATGTAAATGTGTATACAAAATATATACACAAAAAAGAAATAGAATAATGTAAAATCATCAATATAAATACACAGAATATCAATAAAATAATGTAAATTCTGTATGCGAAAAAGAAAGATGAAAATTCTATAAATAAGCGCATTTTTATAAAATATATATATACTCAAAATATATAAAATATTTAAATTTGTATGAAATAAATATACAAAATGCATATACAGTAAGGTAATATGTATTGAAAGAGATATTCAAAATACATATAAAACAAAGTAAGTTTGTTTAAATATATATACGAAATACATAAAATAACGTAGATTTATAGAAATATATATACAAAATACATGAAATTATGTAAAAAATATATATATACAAAACAAGTATCTAGGTAAATTAAATGTACAAAATAATAAATAAACAAAATATCATGAAAAGAATGTATTTGAATGAAAATAAATATTAGATAATAAATTTAAATGAAATATATATGCAAAGATACATTAAATAATATAAATATGTATAAAAGTACATATACAAAAAAATAAATACAATAATGGAAATCGTATCAAAAATAAATATAATTGAATATTAATAAATAATGTAAATCAGCAAAAAATAAAGATGCAAAATTTCTATCAAATAGCGTATTTTCTTATAAAATATATAGTATACCAAAATACATAAATATTTAAATTTGTATTGAAGTAAATATACAAATGTACATACAATAAGGTAAACTTGATTGAAAAAGAGATATGCAAAAATACATATAAATAATGTAAAATTAAATACACATCAACATAGTAAATTTATTTCAAAATTCATACGAATACACATAAAATCAAGTAGTATTTCTATAGAAAATAATATATATACAAAATATCAAAGATAGTAAATACGTATAGCAATATGTATAAATATATATATATATATATATATATAACAGCTTATAAACAGAATATAACAATATCAAATTTGTATATATGCAAAACATATATATAATAATATAAGCATATTTTATCATATATATAAAAAATATATTGAGAATATATATTAAATTTATTAAAATACAGTATATATAATAATGTACTATGTTTGTATTGAAAATATGTGAAACAAACATATCAATAAGTGTAAATGTGTGTATTTCATATAATGAATACTCATAAATCAAATATAATAAAATACATATAAAATAATGTAAAATATATTTTATATATAGTATATATATATAAATAATATATAAATATTTTATATTAGATATATATTAAATACAAAACACACATTTGCGAATCAAAATTTGCATTGAAATATACAGAACAATAATATCAATTTGTATTGAAGAGGTAAGAAAATATTCCATAAAAATAAATGCATTTTTTAATTTATAAAACATATATACCAAAATACTACTTAAAATTTAACGTATTTGTATTTAAGAATAAATATACAAATGTATCAAACACATATTAATAAGGTAAATTTGTATTGAAATAACGCATATATAAAATATATATAAAACAAATGTAAATTTTAATTTCAAAATATATAATATGGTAAATTTGATGTTTTTCATAAATAACGTGTAGATTTCTATAAAATATATATACAAAATAATACGTATAAAATGAAGTAACATGTATAGGTCAAAATACACATGTTGTAAAATAATGTAAAATAATGTATCAAAATAAATATAAAATACTAATAAAAGAATGTTTATTTGTATAAATATAAATATAAAATACACACAAAATAACGTAAATTTATATCAAATTCATTCTACAAAATACACACAGAAGTATTTTAATTTGTATGAAAATAGATATGTTAAAATAAGGTAAATTCGTTTCAAATTCAATAAACAAAATTCAGATAAGAACGTATATTAGAAAAATAAATATACAAAATATACATTAAATAACGAAAATTTGTATGAAAATATATAAAAATAAATGTAATAATTTAAATTTATGAAAATAAATATACAAACATACATTTATTTTGTATATCTATTTTCACACAAATTTAATTACTTTTGTGTATTTTGCATATAGTTTTATATAAATTTACGTTATTTTATTTGTATTTTGTAAATTTATATACAATACACATTCTTTTTATTAGTATTTTGTTTATTTATTTTGGATAATGAGTTTATATTATTTTATGTATTTTGTATACCTTTTTTATACGTATTTATTTCATTTTATGTGTATTTTGAATATTTATTTTCATAGAAATTCCATTATTTTATGTGTATTCGCATATATATTTTGAAAAATTTATATGGTTTTATATGTATTTTGCATATCTATTTCAATACAAATTTTCCTTATTGTATGTGCATTTTGTATATTTATTTTAATACAAATTCAAATATTTTATGTGTGTCTTGGTATAAATATTTTATAAAAATGCGTTATTTTATGGGTATTTTGCATCTTAATTTTCATACAAATTTACATTATTTTATTAATATTCTGTATTTATTTTGGATACGATTTATATTATTCTATTTGTGTTTAGTATTATATTCTTGATACATATTTACATTATTTAATGTGTATTTTTATATATATTTTATATACAAATTTACGTTATTTTAAGTGTATTTGTTTATATATTTTCATTCAAATTTACATTATTTTATGTGTATTTTGTAAAATGTATTTCAACACAAATTTATCTAATTTTATGTGTATTTTGTATATTTATTTTCATACATATTAAAATTATTTTGTGTATTTTGTATATAGTTTTATACAAATTTAGGTGATTTTATGTATATTGTATATCTATTTTCATACAAATACACATTCTTTTATTGATATTTTGTTTATTTACTTTGGACGCGAATTTACATTATTTAATGTATATATATATATATATATATATATATATATATATATATATATATATATATATATATATATATATATATATATATATATATATATATATATATATATATATATATATATATATATATATATATATATATATATATATATATATATATACGTGTTTACACTATTTGATGTGTATTTTGTATATATATTTCATAGATATCTACGTTGATTTATGAGTATTCGTATATAGATTTTGAAATAAATTTACACTGTTTTATGTGTATTTTGCATATTTTTCAATACAAATTTAATTTTATTGTATATGCATTTTGTATATTAATTTTAATACAAATTTAATTATGCTATGTGTATTTTGTATATGTATTTTTATAAAAATATGCTTTATTTTATGGGTATTTTGCATTTTTATTTTCATACAAATTTACATTATTTTATTTATATTCTGTTTATTTTTTTTTTAAATATTTTTACATTATTCTATGTGTATTTTGTATATCTATTTTTATACGTATTTACTTAATTTTATGTGTATTTTGTATATATATTTTTATAGAAGTCTACGTTATTTTATGTGTATTCGTATATATATTTTGAAACAAATTTACATTGTTTTATATGTATTTTTGCATATCTCTTTCAATACAAATTTATTTTATTGTATGTGCATTTTGTATATTTATTTCAATACAAATTTAAATATTTTATGTGTATTTTGGTATATATATTTTTATAAGAAATGCGCTATTTGATCGGAATTTTGCATCTTTATTTTCATACAAATTTACATTATTTTATTAATATTAGGTGTATTTATTTTGATACGATTTCACATTATTCTATTTGTTTTTTGTATATATTTTTTTTATACATATTTACATTATTTAATGTGTATCTTGCATCTTTTATCGTAATTTTGTTTATTTATTTTTATACGAATTTACATTATTTTAGGTGTATTTGATATGTATATTTTTATACTTATTTATATCATTTTATTTGTGTTTTGAATATATATTTTCATAGAAATTTACTCTATTTTATGGGTATTCGTATATATAATTTGATACAAATTTACATTATTTATGTTTATTTTGGTATATCTATTTCAATACAAATTTACTATATTGTATGTATTTTGTATATTAATTTTTATAGAAATTTAATTATTTTATGTGTATTTTTGTAAAAATATTCTTTATTATTTTTGTATTTTGCATCTTTATTTTCATACAAATTTACATTATTTTATTGATATTCTGTTTATTTATTTTGATACGATTTTACATTATTCTATGTGTATTTTTACACACATAGAATAATTCCACTAAAAGTATACACATTTACATTATTTAATGTATATTTTGTATATATATTTTATATAAATTTACGCTATTTTATGTGTATTTGTTTATATATTTTTATACAAATTTACAATATTTTATGTGCAATTTGCATATGTATTTCAATACAGATTTTCCTAATTTTATGTGTATTTTGCATATCTATTTTCAAACAAATTGAAACTATTTTTATGTATTTTTATATATTTTATACAAATTTTAGTTATTTTATTTGTATTTTGTATTTATATTTTCCTATAAATATACATTCTTTTAGTGGAATTTTGTTCATTTATTTTCATAAGAATTTACATAATTTTATGTATTTTGTATATATATTTTTCGACGGATTTACATTATTTTATATGTATTTTTTATATATATTTTCATTAAAATTTACGTTATTTTATTGTGTGTATTCGTATATGATTTGATACAAATTTACATTATTTTATGTTTATTTTGCATATCTATTTCAGTATAGATTTACCTTATTGTATGTGTATTTTGTATATTTATTTTAATACAAATTTAATTATTTTATGTGTACTTTGTATACATTTTCTTATACATATTTACTTCATTTAATGTGTATTTTGTATATATATTTTTATAGTAATCTACGTTATTTTATGTGTATTGGTATATATATTTTGAAGCAAATTTACATTGTTTTATATGTATTTAGCATATCTATTTCAATATAAATCTACCTTATTGTATGTGCATTTTGTATATTTATTGTAGTACAAATTTTAAAAATTTTGTATTTTGGTATATATATTTTTATAAAAAGAGTTTTATATAAATTTAAAATATTTTATGTGTATTTTGTATATCTATTTTCACAAATACACATTTTTATTGATATTTTGCTTATTTATTTTGACGCGAATTCACATTATTTAATGTGTATTGTGTATATATATTTTTATACGTATTTACGTCATTTCATGTGTATTTTGTATTTATATTTCTATAGAAATATATGATATTTTATGTGTATTCGTATCTATATTTTGAAAGAAATATACATTGTTTTATGTGCATTTTGCATATTTTTTCAATATAAATTTACCTTATTCTACGTGCATTTTGTATATTAATTTTAATACAAATTTAATTATTCTATGTGTATTTTTGTATATGTATTTTCATAAAAAATGCTTTATTTTAAGGGTATTTTGCATCTTTATTTTCATACAAATTTACATTATTTTATTGATATTCTGTGTATTATTTTGATATACGATTTTACATTGATTCTATGTATATTTTGTATATATTTCATACAAATGAACGTTATTTTATGAATTTGTTTCATTTCATACAAATTTACATTATTTTATGTGTATTTTGTACATGTATTTAAATACAAATTTAACTAATTATATGTGTATTATGTATATCTATTTTCATACAAATTGAAATTAATTTTGTGTATTTTAGTATATATTTTTATTCAAATTTTCGTAATTTTAAGTGAATTTTGTATATTTATTTTCCTACAAATATACGTTCTTTTATCGGAATTTTGTTTATTTATTTTGATACGAGTTTTCATTATTTTAGGTGTATTTGATATATATATTTCTATACTTATTTACATAATTTTATATGTATTTTGAATATATATTTTCATAGAAATTTACTCTATTTTATGTGTATTCGTATATATATTTTGATACAAATTTACATTATTTATGTGTATTTCGCATATCTATTTCAATACAAATTTTCTTTATTGTATGTGCCTTTTGTATATTTATTTTGATGCAAATTTAATTATTTTATGTGTATTTTTGAATATATATTTTTAAACAAATATGCGTTATTATATGGGTATTTTGCATCTTTATTTTCATACAAATTTACATTATTTTATTGATTGTCTGTTTATTTATTTTGATACGATTTTACGTTATTCTGTGTATTTTGTATATATATTTTTAGACATATTTACATTATTTAATGTATATTTTGTACATATATTTTATGGAAATTTACGCTATCTTATGTGTATTTGTTTATATATTTTCATACAAATTTACATTATTTTATGTGTATTTTGTATATGTATTTCAATAAAAATTTGCCTAATTTCATTTGTATTTTGCATATCTATTTTCAAACAAATTTAAATTATTTTTGTGTATTTTTGTATTATTTTTATATCAATTTTTTTTTTATTTGTATTTTGTATATATATTTTCCTACACATATACATTCTTTTAGAGGAAATTTTGTTTATTTATTTTGATACGAATTTACATTATTTTATGTGTATTTTGTATATATATTTTTCTATGTATTTAAATTATTTTATGTGTATTTTGTATATATATTTTCACAAAATTTACGTAATTTTATTGTGTGTATTCGTATATATTTTGATAAAAATTTTCATTATTTTATGTGTTTTTGCATATCTATTTCAATAAAATCTAATTTTATTGTATGTGTATTTTGTATATTTATTTTAATACAAATTTAATTATTTTATGTGTATTTTTGTATATATTTTTTTTAAATATAAGATATTTTATGGGTATTTTGCATCTTTAATTTTATAAATTTTTACATTACGTACATATATTTAATACGTATTTACATTATTTAATGTGTATTTTGTTTATATATTTTTATACAAATTTACGTTATTATATGTGTATTTGAATATATATTTTGATACAAATTTACATTATTTTATGTATTTTCTATATTTATTTCAATTCAAATTTAGCTTATTTTATGTGTCTTTTGTATATCTATTTTCATACAAATTTAATTATTTTTGTTTATTTTTGTATATAGTTTTATACAATTTTACGTTATTTTATGTGTATTTTGTATATTTATATTTATACAAGTAAACATTCTTTTATTGGCATTTAGTTTATTTATTTTGATACGAATTTACATTATTTTATGTGTATTTTGTATACATTTTCTTATAAGTATTTACTTCATTTTATGTGTATTTTGTATATATATTTTATAGAAATCTACGTTATTTTATGTGTATTCGTATGTATATTTTGAAACAAATTTACATTGTTTTATATATATTTTGTATATCTATTTCAATACAAATTTACCTTATTGTATGTGCATTTTGTATATTTATTGTATTACAAATTTAAATATTTTATGTGCATTTTGGTATATACATTTTCATAAAAAATGCGTTGTTTTATGGGTATTTTGCATCTTTATTTTCATACAAATTTACATTATTTTATTAATATTCTGTGTATTTATTTTGATATTATTTTACATTATTCTATTTGTGTTTTGTATATATTTTTTTATACATATTTACATTATTTAATGTGTATTTTCTATATATATTTCATACAAATTTTCATTCCTTTAAGTGTATTTGTTTATATATTTTTATTAAGATTTACATTATTTTATGTGTATTTTGTATATTATTTCAATAGAAATTTACCTAATTTCATGTGTATTTTGTATATATATTTTATACAAATTTAAATTATTTTTTGTGTATTTTTGTATAGAGTTTTATTCAAATTTACAATATTTTATGTGTATTTTGTATATCTATTTTCATACAAATACACATTCTTTTATTGATATTTTGTTTATTTATTTTGATGCGAATTTACATTTTTTAATGTGTATTGTGTATATATATTTTTATACGTATTTACGTCATATCATGTGTATTTTGTATATATATTTCTATAGAAATATACGTTATTTTATGTGTATTCGTATATATATTTTGAAACAAATATACATTGTTTTATGTGCATTTTGCATTTTTTTTCAATACAAATTTACCTTATTGTACGTGCATTTTGTATATTAATTTGAATACAAATTTAGCTATTCTATGTGTATTTTTGTATATGTATTTTTATAAAAATATGCTTTATTTTATGGGTATTTTGCATCTTTATTTTCATACAAAATTACATTATTATATTGATATTCTGTGTATTTATTTTGATACGATGTTACATTATTCTATGTATATTTTGTATATCTATTTTATACCAATGTACGGTATTTTATGTGAATTTGTTTTCATTTCATACAAATTTACATTATTTTATGTGAATTTTGTACATGTATTTAAATACAAATTTAACTAATTATATGTGTATTTTGTATATCTATTTTCATACAAATTGAGATTAATTGTGTGTATTTTTGTATATATTTTTATTCAAATTTTCGTAATTTTATGTGTATTTTGTATATTTATTTTCCTACAAATATACGTTCTTTTATCGGAATTTTATTTATTTATTTTGATACGAATTTTAATTTTTTTTAGGTGTATTTGATATATATATATTTTTATACTTATTTACATAATTTTATATGTATTTTGAATATATATTTTCATAGAAATTTACTCTATATGTATATGTATAGAAAATACAAATAAAATAATCTAAATTCGTATCGAAATAAATGAACAAAATACCGATAAAATAAAGTAATTTTGAATGAAAATATATATAGAAAATACACATAAAATAACGTAAATACAAATAAATATATACACAAAATAATTTGAATTTGAAAATAGATATAAAAATAAACTAAAATAAGGCAAATTTGTAATGAAATATATATACAAAATACACATAAAATAATGTAGATTTGTTTCAAGATATATATACGAATACACATAATAACGTACATTTCTATAGAAATATATATACAAAATACACAAGAAATATTGTAAATACGTAAAAAATATATATACAAAATACACATTAAATAATTTAAATTCGTGTCAAAATAAATAAAGAAAATATCAATAAAATAATGTGTTTTTGAATGAAAATACATATACAAAATACACATAAAATAACGTAAATTTGATTAAAAATATATACAAAAAAACACATAAATAATTTAAATTTCTATGAAAATATATATACAAAATACACATAAAATTAGGTAAATTTGTAAAGAAATACATACAAAATACACATAAAATAATGTAAATTTGAATGAAAATATATAAACAAATACACTTAAATTAACATAAATTTGTAAAAAATATATATAAAAAATACTCATTAAATACTGTAAATATGTATAAAAAATATATATACAAAACACAAATAGAATAATGTAAAATCGTATTAAAATATATACACAGAATGTAAATAAAATAATGTAAATTTGTATGAAAGTAAAGATGCAAAATAATAAAAATAACGCATTTTTTATAAATATGAAAATAGATAATAGATAATAAATTTGTATAAAATATATATGCAAGATACACATTAAATAATGTAAATATGTATCAAAAAGTATATACAAAAAACAAATAGAATAATGTAACATCGTATCAAAATAAATACAACGAATATTAATAAAATAATGTAAATTTGTTTGAAAATAAAGATGCAAAATTCCCATAAAATAGCGCATTTCTTATAAAAATATATATACCAAAATACACATAAAATATTTAAATTTGCATTGAAATAAATATACAAAATGCACATACAATAAGGTAAATTTGTATTGAAAGAGATATGCAAAAATACATATAAAACAATGTAAATTTGTTTCAAAATATATATACGAATACAAATAAAAAACGTAGATTTCTATAAAATATATATACAAAATACATAAAATTAAGTAAATACGTATAAAAATGTATACAAAATACACATAAAATAATGTAATTTCGAATTAAAATAAATGTAAATTTGAATGAAAATATAAACAAATACACTTAAAATAACGTAAATTTGTATAAAATATATATGCAAGATACACATTAAATAATGTAAATGTGTATAAAAATATATACAAAAACAAATAGAATAATGTAAAATCGTATCAAAATAAATACACAGAATATCAATAAAATAATGTAAATTTGTATGAAAATAAAGATGCAAAATTCAAAAGATTATCGCATTTTATAAAAATATATAAACAAAATACACATAAATATTTAAATTTGTATTGAAATAAATATACAAAATGCATATACAGTAGGTAAATTTGTATTAAAGAGATATTCAAAATACATATAAAATAATGTAAATTTGTTTCAAAATATATACGAATACACATAAAATAAAGAAGATTTCTATTGAAATATATATACAAAATACATATGAAATTATGTAAATACGTATAAAAATATATATACAAAATACATATCAAATAATGTAAATTTTTGTATGTATTTTTATAAAAATATGCTTTATTTTATGGGTATTTTGCATCTTTATTTTCATACAAATTTACGTTATTTTATTGATATTCTGCTCATTCATTTTGATACGATTTGACATTATTCTATGTGTATTTTGTAAATATTTTTTATACAAATCTACGTTATTTTATGTGCATTTGTTTATATATTTTGACACAAATTTACAATATTTTATGGCTATTTTGTATATATATTTCAAAAGAAATTTACCTAGTTTTATGTGTATTTTGAATATCTATTTTCATACAAACTCAAATTATTTCTATGTATTTTTGTATATATTTCAATACAAATTTTAGTTATGTTATGTGTATTTTGTAAATCTATTTTCATTCAAATATATATTATTTTATTGGTATTTTGTTGATTTATATTGATACGAATTTACATTATTTTATATGTACTTTTTATATATTTTTATACGCATTTAAATTATTTAATATATAGTTTGAATATATAATTTTATACAAATTCAGGGTATTTTATGTGTATTTGTATATATATTTTCATATAAATTTACATTATTTTATGTGTATTTTGTACATATATTTCATTCAAAATTTACCTTATTTGATGTTTATTTTGTATGTGTATTTTGTACATTTATATTTATACACGTTTACTCATTCAAATTTATATTATTTTATTGGTATTTTGTTTATTTATTTTGATACGAATTACATGATTATATGTGTATTTTGTACACATTTTTTTATACGTATTTACATTATTTAATGTGTATTTTGTTTATATATTTTCATACAAATTTACGTTATTATATGTGTATTTGAATAAATATTTTGATACCAATTTACTTTATTTCATGTATTTTGTATATATATTTCAATTCAAATTTAGCTTATTTTGTGTGTGTTTTGTATATATTTTAATACAAATTTAATTACTTCTGTGTATTTTTGTATATAGTTTTATATAAATTTACGTTATTTTATGTGTATTTTGTATATTTATATTTATACAAATACACATTCTTTTATTGGTATTTTGTTTATTTATTTTGATACGAATTTACATTATTTTATGTGTATTTTGTATACATTTTTTATACGTATTTACTTCATTTTATGTGTATTTTGTATATATATTTTTATAGAAATCTACGTTATTTTATGTGTATTCGTATACATATTTTTAAACAAATTTACATTGCTTTATATGTATTTTGCATATCAATTTCAATACAAATTTACCTTATTCTACATATAAAACAATGTAAATTTGTTTCAAAATATATGTACGAATACATATAAAATAACGTAGATTTCTATAAAAATATATATACAAAATACACATAAAATTAAGTAAATACGTATAAAAAAATGTAAACAAAATACACATAAAATAATGTAAATTCGAAACAAAATAAATAAACAAAATACCAATAAAAGAATGTGTATTTGTATAAATATACAAAATACACATACAAAATAATCATAAAATAAGGTAAATTTGTAATGAAATATATGTACAAAATACACATAAAATAATGTAAATTTATATGAAAATATATATACAAATACACATAAAATACCATGAATTTGTATAAAATTATATACTCAAAATAAATATTAAATAATGTAAATGCGTATAAAAATATATATACAAAGTACATATAAAATAATGTAAATTCGTATTAATATAAATCAACAAAATACCAATAAAATAATATTTATTTGAATGAAAATAGATTTACAAAATACACATAACCTAACTAAAATTTGTATTGAAATATATACAAAAATACATAAAAATAATTTGAGTTTGAATGAAAATAGATATTCAAAATACACATAAAACGACGGAAATTTCTTTTGAAATATATATACAAAGTACTTATAAAATATTGTAAATTTGTTTCAAAATATATAAACAAATACACATAAAATAACGTAAATTTGTTTGAAAAATATATACAAAATACACATAGAATAATGTCAAATCGTATCAAAATGAATGAGCAGAATATCAATAAAATAACTTAAATTTGTATGAAAATAAAGATGCAAAATACCCATAAAATAAAGCATATTTTTATAAAAATACATATAGAAAAATACACATAGAATAATTAAATTTGTATTAAAATTAATATACAAAATGCATATACAATAAATTTAAATTTAATTATATTAAATGAAATAAATATACAAAATAAACATAAAATAAGGTAAATTTGTAATAAAATATATGTAAGAATACACATAAAATAATATAAATTTGTATGAAAATATATATACAAATACACATAAAATAACATGAATTTGTATAAAATTTGTTTCAAAATATATACGAATACACACAATAAAATAACGTAAATTTTTATGAAAATGTATATATAAAATACACATAAAATAATTTAAATATGTAGAAAAATATATATACAAAATACACATAAAATAATGTAAATTCGTAAAAGATTTAATAAAGAATGTATATTTGTAGGAAAATATATATATAAAAAACAAATAAAATAACTAAAATTTGTATAAAAATATATACAAAAATACACAAAAATAGTTTAAATTTGTTTTAAAATAGATATACAAAATACACATAAAGTTAGGCAAATTTGTATTGAAATACATATACAAAACTCACATAAAATAATGTAAATTTGTATGAAAATATATAAACAAATACATATAAAATAACGTAAATTTGGATAAAATATATACAAAATATACATTAAATATTTTAAATATGTATAAAAATATATTATATTATATATATTTTTATTGATATTTGCGTTATTTATGTGTATTTTGTATATGTTTTCTCATAGAAATTTACATTATTTTATTGGTATTTTGTCTATTTATTTTGATACGAATTACATGATTATTTGTGTATTTTGTACATTTTTTTCTCCGTATTTAAATTATTTAATGTGTATTTTGTTTATATATTTTTATACAAATTTACGTTATTATATGTGTATTTGTATAAGTATTTTGATACAAATTTACATTATTTTATGTATTTTGTATATATATTTCAATTCAAATTTAGATTATTTTATGTGTATTTTGTATATCTATTTATTTTAATACAAATCAAATATTTTATGTTTTTTCGTATATATATTTTAATAAAAAATGCATTATTTTATGGGTATTTTGCATCTTAATTTTCATACAAATTTACATTATTTTATTAATATTTTCTCTATTTATTTTCATACGATTTTACATTATTTTATTTGTGTTTTTTATATATATTTTTGTATACATATTTACATTATTTAATGTGTTTTTTGTATATATATTTGATACAAATCTACGTTATTTTAAGTCTATATGTTTATATATTTTCATTCAAATTTACATTATTTTATGTGTATTTTGTATATGTATTTCAATACAAATTTACCTAATTTTATATGTTTTTTGTTAAGTGTATTTTTGTATATAGTTTTATACAAATTTAGGTTATTTTATGTGTATTTTGTATATCTATTTTCATACAAATACACATTCTTTTCATGATATTTTGTTTATTTATTTGGACACGAATTAACATTATTTAATGTGTATTTTGTATATATATTTTTATACGTATTTACATTATTTCAAGGGTATTTTGTATATATATTTCTATAGAAATCTGCGTTATTTTATGTGTATTCGAATATATTTTGAGACAAATTTACATTGTTTTATGTGTATTTTGCATATTTTTTAATACAAATTTACCTTATTGTATGTGCATTTTATATTAATTTTAATACAAATTTGATTAATCTATGTGTATTTTTGTATATGTATTTTTATAAAAATATGCTTTATTTTATGGGTATTTTGCATCTTTATTTTCATACAAATTTACATTATTTTATTGATATTCTGTGTATTTATTTTGATATGATTTTACATTATTCTATGTGTATTTTGTATATATATTTCATATAAAATGTATTTGTTTTCATTTCATACAAATCTACATTATTTTATGTGTTTTTTGTACATGTATTTAAATACAAATTTAACTAGTTATATGTGTATTTTGTATATCTATTTTGTATGTATATTTTCATAGAAATTTATTCTATTTTATGAGTATTCGTAAATATATTTTGATACAAATTTACATTATTGATGTGTATTTTGCATATCTATTTCAATACAAATTTACTTTATTGTACGTGCATTTTGTATATTTATTTTAATACAAATTTAATTATTTTATATGTATTTTTTTATATATATTTTTATGCAAATATGCGTTATTATATGGATATTTTGCATCTTTATTTTCATACAAATATACATTATTTTATTGATATTCTCTTTATTTATTTTGATACGATTTAACATTATTCTATTTGTTTTTTTTATATTTTTTATATATATATTTACATTATTTAATGTTAATTTTGTATATTTTTTATCAAATTTACATTATTTTATGTGTATTTGTTTATATATTTTCATACATATTTACTATTTTATGTTTTTTGTATATATATTTTTCTACTTATTTAAATTATTTTATGTGTATTTTGTATATACATTTTCATAAAAAATTACGTTATTTTATTGTGTGTATAAGTATATATTTTCATACAAATTTTATACAAATTCATGTTATTTAATGTGTATTTGTATATATATTTTCATACAAATTTATATTATTTTATGTGTATTTTTACATATATTTCATTACAAATTTACCTTATTTTATGTTTATTTTGTATATTTATTTCATTCAATTTAAAATTATTTTATGTGTATATTTGTATTTGTATTTATGTGTATTTTCTATATATATTTTCATCCAAAATTACATTATTTTATTGGTATATTCTTAATTTAATTCGATACGAATTTAGATTATTTCATAGGTATTTTGTATACATATTTTTATACTCATTTACATTATCTAATGTGTGTTTTGTATATATATATATATATTTATGCAAATTTATCTAATGTTAATTTTTGTACATATATTTTTATAGAAATTTGCGTTATTTTATGTATATAGTTTTATATAAATTCACGTTATTTTATGTGCATTTTGTATATTTACATTTATACAAATACACATCCTTTTATTGGTATATTGTTTATTTACATTTATACGAATTTACATTATTTTATGTGTATTTTGTATACATTTTTTTATACGTATTTACTTAATTTTATGTGTATTTTGTATATGTATTTTTATAGAAATCTCCGTTATTTTATGTGTATTCGTATATATATTTTGAAACAAATTTACATTATTTTATATGTATTTTCCATATCTATTTCAATACAAATTTACCTTATTGTATGTGCATTTTGTATATTTATTTTAATACAAGTTCAAATATTTTATGTGTATTTTGGTATCAATAATTTTATAAAAAAAATGCGTTATTTTATAGGTATTTTGCATCTTAATTTTCATTTTATATGTACTTTGTATATATATTTATGAAAATAGATATACAAAATACAGATAAAATAAGCTAAATTTGATTTGAAATGTATATACAAAATACATAAAATAATGTAAATTTGTATCAAAATATTTATAAAAATACATATAAAAACGTAAATTTGTTTAAAAATATATAAACAAAATACACATTAAGTAATGTAAATACGTATAAAAAATATGTAAAAAATACACATATAATCATGCAACTCGTATCAAACTAAATAAACAAAATAGCAATAAAATAATGTAAATTTGTATGAGAAAACATATACAAATACATATAAAATAACGCTAATTTCTATAAAAATATATGTCCAAAAATGAACGTAAAATAAATTAACTTTGGATAAAAATATATATACAAAACACACATTAAATAATGTAAATGCATACATAAAATTACCTAAATTTGTATAAAACTATATACAAAAATACACAAAAATAATTTAAATTTGTATGAAAAGAAATATACAAATTACACTTAAAATTAGGTTAATTTCTATTGAAATACATATACAAAATACACATAAAATAATGTAAATTTGAAAGAAAATATATAAACAAATTCACATATAATAACGTAAATTTGTATAAAATATATATACAAAATACACATTAAATAATGTAAATATGTATAAAAAAATATATACAAAACACAAATAGAATAATGTAAAATCGTATCAAAATATATACACAGAATATTGATAAAATAATGTAAATTTGTATGAAAATTAAGATGCAAAATACCTATAAAATAACGCATTTTTTTAAAATTATTGATACCAAAATACACATAAAATATTTGAATTTGTATCAAAATAAATATACAAAATGCACATACAATAAGGTAAATTTGTATTGAAATAGATATGCAAAATACATATAAAATAATGTAAATTTGTTTCAAAATATATATGCGAATACACATAAAATAACGTAGATTTCTATAAAAATACATATACAAAATACACATAAAATTAAGTAAATACGTATAAAAAAATGTATACAAAATACACATAAAATAATGTAAATTCGTATAAATATAAATAAACAATATAGCAATAAAAGAATGTGTATTTGTATAAATATAAATATACAAAATGCACATAAAATAACGTTAATTTATATAAAACTATATACATAAAATAACGCAAATTTCTATAAAAATATATGTACAAAAATGAACATAAAATAAATTTGCATAAAAATATATATACAAAACACACATTAGATAATGTAAATGAGTTTAAAAATATGTATACAAAATACCTATGAAATAATCTAAATTCGTATCGAATTAAATTAAGAAAATACCAATATAATAATGTAATTTTGGATGAAAATATATATACAAAATACACATAAAATAATTTAAAATTGAATGAAATAAATATACAAAATAAACATAAAATAAGGTAAATTTGTAATGAAATATATGAAAAAATACACATAAAATAATATAAATTTGTATGAAAAAATATATACAAATACACATTAAATAACATGAATTTGTATAAAATTTGTATCAAAATATATACGAATACACACAATAAAATAAAGTAATTTTTTTATGAAAATGTATATACAAAATACACATAAAATAATGTAAATTTGTATAAAATATATAAACAAATACACATAAAATAATGTAAATTTGAATAAAATATATATAGAAAATAAACCTTAAATAATGTAAATATGTATAAAAAATATATACAAAATACACATAGAATAATGTTAAATCGTATCAAAATAAATAAAGAGAATATCAATAAAATAATGTAAATTTGTATGAAAATAAAGATGCAAAATATCCATATAATAACGCATATTTGCATAAAAATATATATACAAAAATACATATAAAATAATTAAATTTGTATTAAAATAAATATACAAAATGCAATAAAAAGAAAATTTGTATTGAAATAGATATGCAAAATACACATCAATAATGTAAATTTGTATCAAAATATATATACGAATACTCATAAAATAAAGAAAATTTCTATGAAAATATACATACAAAATAGATATACAAAATACACATATAACTAGTTAAATTTGTATTTAAATACATGTACAAAAAACACATAAAATAATGTAGATTTGTATGAAGTGAAAACAAATACATTTTATATAAAATATATATACAAAATACACATAGAATAATGTAAAATCATACCTAATAAATACACAGAATATCAATAAAATAATGTAAATTTGTATTAAAATAAAGATGCAAAATACCCATAAAATAAAGCATATTTTTATAAAAATACATACACAAAAATACACATAGATTAATCAAATTTGTATTAAAATTAATATACAAAATGCACATACAATAATGTAAATTTGTATTGAAAAATATGCAAAATACACCTAAACCACTGTAAATTTGTTTCTAAATAGATATCCGAATACACATAAAATAACGTAGATTTCTATAGAAATATATATACAAAATACACTTGAAATAATGTAAATACGTATAAAAATATATATACAAAATACACATTAAATAATGTTAATTCGTGTCAAAATAAATAAAAAAAATCATGAAAAGAATGTGTATTTGTATGAAAATAGATATACAAAATACACATAAAATAACCTAAATTTGTATAAAACTATATACAAAAATAAACAAAAATTATTTAAACTTATATGAAAATAAATATACAAAAAACATAAAATTAGGTAAATTTGTATTGAAATACATATACAAAATACACATAAAATAATGTAAATTTGAATGAAAATATATAAACATATAGACTTAAAATAATGTAAATTTGTATCAAATATATATACAAAAAACACATTAAATATTGTAAATATGTATAAAAAAATATATACAAAACACAAATAAAATAATGTAAAATCGTATCAAAATAAATACAGAAAATATTAATAAAATAATGTAAATTTGTATGAAAATTAAGATTCAAAATACCCATGTCATGTGTATTCGTATATATATTTTGAAACAAATTTACATTGTTTATATGTATTTTGCATATCTATTTTTGTGTATTCTGTATTTATTTTTGTTATACATAAAATAATGTAAAATCGTATGAAAATAAGTACACAGAATATCAATAAAATAATTTAAATTTGTATGAAAACAAAGATGCAAAATACCCATAAGATAAAGCATATTTTTTTTTTTAAATACATATACAAAAATACACATAGAATAATTAAATTTGTATTAAAATTAATATACAAAATGCACACATACAATAAGGTAAATTTGTATTGAAAAAAAACGCAAAATACAAATAAAACATTGTAAATTTGTTTCAAAATATATATACGAATACACATAAAATAACGTAGATTTCTATAGAAATATATTTACAAAATACACATTAAATTATATAAATACGTATAAAAATATATATATAAAATACAAATTAAGTAATGTAAATTCGTGTCAAAATAAATAAATAAAATATCATGAAAAGAATGTGTATTTGTATGAAAATAAATAATAGGTAATAAATTTGTATGAAATATATATACAAGATATACATTAAATAATGTAAATATGTATAAAAAAAAATATATACAAAAAACAAATAGAATAATGTAAGATCGTATCAAAATAAATACACCGAATATTAATAAAATAATGTAAATTTGTATGAAAATAAAGATGCAAAATTCCCATCAAATAGCGCATTTCTTATAAAAATATATATACCAAAATACACACAAAATATTTAAATTTGTATTGAAATAAATATACAAAATGCACATACAATAAGGTAAACTTCTATTGAAAGAGATATGCAAAAATACATATAAAACAAAGTAAATTTGTTTCAAAATATATATACGAATACACATAAAATAACGTAGATTTCTATAAAAATATATATACAAAATACACATAAAATTAGGTAAATACGTATAAAAAAAATGTAAAGAAAATACACATAAAATAATATAAATTCGAAACAAAATAAATAAACAAAATACCAATAAAAGAATGTGTATTTGTATAAATATAAATGTACAAAATACACATACAAAATAAACATAAAATAAGGTAAATTTGTAATGAAATATATGTACAAAATACACATAAAATAATGTAAATTTATATGAAAATATATATACAAATACACATAAAATACCATGAATTTGTATAAAATTATATATTCAAAATAAATATTAAATAATGTAAATGCGTATAAAAATATATATAAAAAGTTCATATAAAATAATGTAAATTCGTATCAATATAAATCAACAAAATACCAATAAAATAATATATATTTGAATGAAAATAGATTTACAAAATACACATAACATAACTAAAATTTGTATTGAAATATATACAAAAATACATAAAAATAATTTGAGTTTGTATGAAAATAGATATTCAAAATGCACATAAAACTAGGTAAATTTCTTTTGAAATATATATACAAAATACCCATAAAATATTGTAAATTTGTGTCAGAATATATAAACAAATACACATAAAATAACATAAATTTGTTTGAAAAATATATACAAAATACACATAGAATAATGTCAAATCGTATCAAAATGAATGAGCAGAATATCAATAAAATAACGTAAATTTGTATGAAAATAAGGATGCAGAATACCCATAAAATAAAGCATATTTTTATAAAAATACATATACAAAAATACACATAGAATAATTAAATTTGTGTATTTGTATGAAAATAGATATACAAAATACTCATAAAATAACCTAAGTTTGTATAAAACTATATGCAAAAATACACAAAAATAATTTAAATTTGTATGAAAATAAATATACAAAATACACATAAAATTATTTTGTATATCTATTTTATACAAATGTACGTTATTTTATGTGAATTTGTTTTCATTTCATACAAATTTACATTATTTTATGTGTATTTTGTACATGTATTTAAATACAAATTCAACTAATTACATATTTTTTTAAAAATACATATACAAAAATACACATAGATTAATCAAATTTGTATTAAAATTAATATTCAAAATGCACATACAATAAGGTAAATTTGTATTGAAAAAATATGCAAAATACACATAAAATAACACAGATTTCTATAGAAATATATATATAAAATACACTTGAAATAATGTAAGTACGTATAAAAATATATATAAAAAATACACATTAATTAATGTTAATTCGTGTCAAAATAAATAAACAAAATATCATGAAAAGAATGTGTATTTGTATGAAAATAGATATACAAAATACACATAAAATAACCTAAATTTGTATAAAACTATATACAAAAATACACAAAAATAGTTTAAACTTGTATGAAAATAAATATACAAAAAACATATAAAAATAGGTAAATTTGTATTGAAATACATATAAAAAATACACATTAAATAATGTAAATTTGAATGAAAATATATAAACATATAGACTTAAAATAACGTAAATTTGTATCAAATATATATACAAAAAAAACATTAAATAATGTAAATATGTATAAAAAAATATATACAAAACACAAATAAAATAATGTAAAATCGTATCAAAATAAATACAGAAAATATTAATAAAATAATATAAATTTGAATGAAAATTAAGATGCAAAATACCCATAAAATAACGCATTTTTTATAAAAATATATATACGAAAAAACATAAAATATTTGATTTTGTATTAAAATAAATAGATATACAAAATACACATAAAATAAGCTAAATTTGAATTGAAATATATATACAAAATACATAAAACAATGTAAATTTGTATCAAAATACCTATACAAATACACATATAATAACGTAAATTTGTATAAAAATATATAAACAAAATACACATGAAATAGTGTAAATACGTATAAAAAAATGTAAAAAATACACAAATAATCATGTAATTCGTATCAAAATAAATAGACAAAATACCAATAAAATAATGTAAATTTCTATGAGAAAACATATACAAAATACACATAAATAACGCAAATATCAATAAAAATATATATAATATAATATATTTTTATACATATTTTAAATATTTAATGTATATTTTGTATATATATATTTTATCCAAATTTACGTGATTTTATATGTATTTGTTTATATATTTTCATACAAATTTACATTATTTTATGTGAGTTTTGTATATGTATTTCAATACAAATTTGCCTAACTTTATGTGTATTTTGCATATCTATTTTCAAACAAGTTTAAATTATTTTTGTGTATTTTTGTATATATTTTTATACAAATTCTAGTTATTTTATTTGTTTTTTGTATATATATTTTCCTACAAACATACATTCTTTTATTGGAATTTTGCGTATTTAATTTTTTTTTAAAATTTACATTATTTTATGTGTATTTTGTATATATATTTTTCTACATATTTAAACTATTTTATGTGTATTTTATATATACATTTTCATAAAAATTTACGTTATTTTATCGTGTGTATTCGTATATATTTTGAAACATTTTATACAAATTCATGTTATTTTATGTGTATTTGTATATATATTTTCATACAAATTTATATTATTTGATGTGTATTCTTACATATATTTTATTACAAATTTACCTTATTTTATGTTTATTTTGTATATTTATTTCATTCAATTTAAAATTATTTAATGTGTATATTTGTATTTGTATTTAGGTTATTTTATGTGTGTTTTCTATATATATTTTCATCCAAAATTACATTATTTTATTGTTATTTTCTTAATTTAACTCGATACGAATTTAGATTATTTCATAGGTATTTTGTATACATATTTTTATACTCATTTACATTATCTAATGTGTGTTTTGTATATATTTTTTTATGCAAACTAATTTTATGTGCATTTTTGTTCATATATTTTTATAGAAACTTAAAACGTTATTTTATGTGTATTTTGTATATGTTTTCTCATATAAATTTACATTATTTAAATAGTTTTTTGTTTATTTATTTTGATACGAATGACTTGATTATTGGTGTATTTTGAAAATATTTTTTTATACGTATTTACATTACTTAATGTGTATTTTGTTTATATATTTTTTTTACAAATTTACGTTATTTTACGTGCATTTTGTATATTTATATTTATACAAATACACATTCTCTTATTGGTATTTTGTTTATTTATATTTATACGAATTTACATTATTTTATGTGTATTTTGTATACATTTTGATTCGTATTTACTTAATTTTATTTGTATTTTGTATATATATTTATAGAAATCTACGTTATTTTATGTGTATTCGTATATATATTTTGAAACAAATTTAAATTGTTTTATATGTTTTTTGCATATCTATTTCAATACAAATTTACCTTATTGTATGTGCATTTTGTATATTTATTTTAATACAAATTCAAATATTTTATGTGTATTTTGGTATATATAATTTTATAAAAAATGCGTTATTTTATAGGTATTTTGCATCTTAGTTTTCATACAAATGTACATTATTTTATTAATATTCTGTGTATATATTTTGATACGATTTTATATTATACTATTTGTGTTTTGTATATATTTTTTTATACATATTTTCATTATTTAATGTGTTTTTTTTATATATATTTTATACAAATTAACGTCAATTTAAGTGTATTTGTTTATAGAATTTCATTCAAATTTACATTATTTTAAGTGTATTTTGTATATGTATTTCAATACAAATTTACCTAATTTTATGTGTATTTTGTATATTTATTTTCATACAAATTTATATTATTTTTGTGTTTTTTTGTATATTCATATAGAGTAAATTTCTATGAAAACATATATTCAAAATACATATAAAACTATGTAAATAAGTATAAAAAATATATATATCAAATACATCTAAAAAAATGAAAACTCGTATCAAAATAAATAAACAAAATTCCGATAAAAGAACGTATATTTGTAGGAAAATAAATATACAAAATACACATAAAATTACGAAAATTTGAATAAAAATATATACAAAAAAACAAAAAAATAAATTTCAATTTGTATGAAAATAGATATACAAAATACACATATAATTAGTTAAATTTGTATTTAAATACATGTACAAAATACACATAAAATAATGTAAATTTGTATGAAATGAAAACAAATTCACATAAAATAACGTACATTTGTATAAAATAGATATACAAAATATACATAGAATAATGTAAAATCGTATCAAAATAAATACACAGAATATCAATAAAATAATGTAATTTTGTATGAAAATAAAGATGCAAAATACCCATAAAATAAAGCATATTTTTTAAAAAATACATTTACAAAAAAACACATAGAATAATTATATGTGTATTAAAACTAATATACAAAATGCACGTACAATAAGGTAAATTTGTATTGAAAAATTATACAAAATGCACATAAAAGTGTAAATTTGTTTCAAAAAATATATACGAATACACATAAAATAACGTAGATTTCTATAGAAATATATATACAAAATACACATGAAATGATGTAAATACGTATAAAAATATATATATATACAAAATACACATTAAATAATTTAAATTCTCGTCAAAATAAATAAACAAAATATCAATAAAAGAATGTGTATTTGTATGAAAATAGATATACAAAATACTCATAAAATAACCTGTTTGTATAAAACTATATATAAAAATACACAAAAATAATTTAAATTTGTATGAAAATAAATATACAAAATACACATAAAATTAGGTAAATTTGTATTGAAATACATATACAAAATACACATAAAATAATGGAAATTTGAATGAAAATATATAAACATGTACACTTAAAATAACGTAAATTTGTATCAAATATATATACAAAATACACATTAAATAATGTAAATATGTATAAAAAAATATATACAAAACACAAATAGAATAATGTAAAATCGTATCAACAATAAATACACAGAATATTAATAAAATAATGTAAATTTGTATGAAAATAAAGATGCAAAATAGCTATAAAAAAACGCATTTTTTATAAAAATATATATACCAAAATACACATAAAATATTAAAATTTGTATTAAAATAAATATAAATAATGCACATACTATAAGGTAAATTTGTATTGAAATAGATATGCAAAATACATATAAAACAATGTAAATTTGTTTCAAAATATATATACGAATACACATAAAATAACGTAGATTTCTATAAAAATATATACACATAAAATGAAGTAAATACGTATAAAAAATGAATACAAAAAATACATAAAAATCGTATCAAAATAAATAAACAAAATACCAGTAAAAGAATGTGTATTTGTATAAATATAAATATACAAAATACACATAAAATATCGTAAATTTGTATAAAACTATGTACAAAAATACACAGAAGTAATTAAATTTGTATGAAAATATATATACAAAATACAGCTAAAATGAGCTAAATTTGATTTGAAATGTACATACAAAATACATAAAATAATGTAAATCTGTATCAAAATATTTATACAAATACATATAATAACGTAGATTTGTTTAAAAATATATAAACAAAATACACATTAAGTAATGTAAATACGGATAAAAAATATGTACAAAATACACATATAATCATGTAATTCGTATCAAAATAAATAAACAAAATAGCAATAAAATAATGTAAATTTGTATGAGAAAACATATACAAATAACGCAAATTTCTATAAAAATATATGTACAAAAATGCACATAAACTAAGGTAAATTTGCAAAAATATATATATACAAAACACACTAAATAATGTAAATGCGTACATAAAATAACCTAAATTTGTATAAAACTATATAAAAAAATACACAAAAATAATTTAAATTTGTTTGAAAAGAAATATACAAAATACACATAAAATTAGGTAAATTTATATTGAAATACATATACAAAATACACACCAAATAATGTAAATTTGAATGAAAATATATAAAGAAATACACTTAAAATAACGTAAATTTGTATAAAATATATATGCAAGATACACATTAAATAAAGTAAATGTGTATAAAAAATATATATACAAAAAACAAATAGAATAATGTAAAATCGTATCAAAATAAATACACAGAATATCAATAAAATAATGTAAATTTGTATGAAAATAAAGATGCAAAATTCCCAAAAATTATCGCATTTTTTATAAAAATATATTTACCAAAATACGCATAAAATATTTAAATTTGTATTGAAATAAATATACAAAATGCATATACAGTAAGGTAAATTTGTATTGAAAGAGATATTCAAAAATACATATAAAACAATGTAAATTTGTTTCAAAATATATATACGAATACACATAAAATAAAGTAGATTTCTATAGAAATATATATACAAAATACATATGAAATTATGTAAATACGTATAAAAATATATATACAAAATACATATCAAATAATGTAAATTCGTGTCAAAAAAATAAACAAAATATCATGAAAAGAATGTGTATTTGTATGAAAATAGATAATAGATAATAAATTTGTATAAAATATATATGCAAGATACACATTAAATAATGTAAATATGTATAAAAAAGTATATACAAAAAACAAATAAAATAATGTAACATCGTATCAAAATAAATACACCGAATATTAATAAAATAATGTAAATTTGTATGAAAATAATGATGCAAAATTCCCATCAAATAGCATATTTCTTATAAAAATATATATATCAAAATACACATAAAATATTTAAATTTGCATTGAAATAAATATACAAAATGCACATACAATAATGTAAATTTGTATTGAAAGAGATATGCAAAAATACATATAAAACAATGTAAATTTGTTTCAAAATATATATACGAATACAAATAAAAAAACGTAGATTTCTATAAAAATATATATACAAAATACACATAAAATAATGTAATTTCGAATTAAAATAAATGTAAATTTGAATGAAAATATAAAAACAAATACACTTAAAATAACGTAAATTTGTATAAAATATATATGCAAGATACACATTAAATAATGTAAATGTGTATAAAAAAATATATACAAAAAACAAATAGAATAATGTAAAATCGTATCAAAATAAATACACAGAATATCAATAAAATAATGCAAATTTGTGTGAAAATAAAGATGCAAAATTCCCATCAAATAGCGTATTTCTTATAAAAATATATATACCAAAATACACATAAAATATTTAAATTTGTATTGAAATAAATATATACAAAATGTATACAAAATACACATAAAATAATGTAAATTCGATTTAAAATAAATAAGCAAAATACCAATAAAAGAATGTGTATTTGGATAAATATAAATATACAAAATACATATACAAAATAAACATAAAATAAGGTAGATTTGTAATAAAATATATGTACAAAATACACATAAAATAATGTAAATTTATATGAAAATATATATACAAATACACATAAAATACCATGATTTTGTATAAAAATATATATTCAAAATAAATATTAAATAATGTAAAAGCGTATAAAAATATATATACAAAGTACATATAAAATAATGTAAATTCGTATCAATATAAATCAACAAAACACCAATAAAATAATATATATATATATATATATATATATATATATATATATATATATATATATATATATATATATATATATATATATATATATATATATATATATATATATATATATATATATATATATATATATATATATATATATATGAATGAAAATAAATTTACAAAATACACATAACATAACTAAAATTTGTATTAAAATATATACAAAAATACATTGAAATAATTTGAGTTTGTATGAAAATAGATATACAAAATACACATAAAACTAGGTAAATTTCTTTTGAAATGTATATACAAAAGAGCCATAAAATATTGTAAATTTGTGTCAAAATATATAAAAAAAATACACATAAAATAACGTAAATTTGTATGAAAAATATATACAAAATACACATAGAATAATGTCAATTCGTATCAAAATGAATGAGCAGAATATCAATAAAATAATGTATATTTGTATGAAAATAAAGATGCAAAATACCCAAAAAATAAAGCATATGTTTATAAAAATACAGATACAAAAATACACATTGTATTAAAATTAATATACAAAATGCGTATATAATAAGGTAAATTTGTATTGAAAAAATATGCAACATACACGTTTACTCATACAAATTTATATTATTTTAATGGTATTTTGTTTATTTATTTTGATACGAATTACATGATTATATGTGTCTTTTGTACACATTTTTTTATACGTATTTACATTATTTAATGTGTATTTTGTTTACATATTTTCATACAAATTTACGTTATTATATGTGTATTTGTATAAATATTTTGATAAAAATTTACTTTATTTCATGTATTTTGTATATATATTTCAATTCAAATTTAGCTTATTTTGTGTGTATTTTCTATATATTTTCATACAAATTTAATTACTTCTGTGTATTTATGTATATAGTTTTATATAAATTTTCATACAAAATTACATTATGTTATTGATATTCTGTGTATTTATTTTGATACGATTTTACATTATTCTATGTATATTTTGCATATCTATTTTATACCAATGCACGTTATTTTATGTGAATTTGTTTTCATTTCATACAAATTTACATTATTTTATGTGAATTTTGTACATGTATTTAAATACAAATTTAACTAATGATATGTGTAATAGTGTGTATTTTTGTATATAATTTTATTCAATTTTTCGTAATTTTATGTGTATTTTGTATATTTATTTTCCTACAAATATACGTTCTTTTATCGGAATTTTATTTATTTATTTTGATACGAATTTTCATTTTTTTTAGGTGTATTTGATATAGATATTTTTATACTTATTTACATAATTTTATATGTATTTTGAATACATATTTTCATAGAAATTTACTCTATATGTATATGTATAGAAAATACACATGAAATAATCTAAATTCGTATCGAAATAAATGAACAAAATACCGATAAAATAATGTAATTTTGAATGAAAATATATATAGAAAATACACATAAAATAACGTATATACAAATAAATATATACACATAAAATGATTTGAATTTGAATGAAAATATATAAAAAAATAAACTTAAAATAAGGCAAATTTATAATGAAATATATATACAAAATATACATAAAATAATGTAGATTTGTTTCAAAATATATATACGAATACACATAAAATAACGTAGATTTCTATAGAAATATATATACAAAATACACATGAAATAATGTAAATTCGTGTCAAAATAAATAATTAAAATATCAATAAAAGAATGTGTATTTGTATGAAAATACATATACAAAATACACATAAAATAACGTAAATTTGTATAAACCTATATATAAAAATACACAAAAATAAGTTAAATTTGAATAAAAATAAATATACAAAATACACATAAAATTAAGTAAATTTGTAAAGAAATACATATATAAAATACACATAAAATAATGTAAATTTGAATGAGAATATATAAACAAATACACTTAAATTAACATAAATTTGTATAAAATATATATAAAAAATACTCATTAAATAATGTAAATATGTATAAAAAATATATATACAAAACACAAATAGAATAATGTAAAATCGAATTAAAATAAATACACAGAATGTAAATAAAATAATGTAAATTTGTATGAAAATAAAGATGCAAAATACCCATAAAATAACGCATTTTTTATAAATATACAAAATACACATGAAAGGATGTAAATACGTATAAAAATATATATACAAAATACACATTAAATAATGTAAATTCGTGTCAAAATAAATAAACAAAATGTCAATAAAAGAATGTGTATTTGTATGAAAATAGATATACAAAATACACATAAGATAACATAAATTTGTATAAAACTATATACAAAAATACACAAAAATAATTTACATTTGTATGAAAATAAATATACAAAATACACATAAAATTAGGTAAATTTGTATTGAAATACATATATAAAATACACATAAAATACTGTAAATTTGAATGAAAATACATAAACAAATACACTTAAAATAGCGTAAATTTGTATAAAAAAAATATATACAAAACACAAATAGAATAATGTAAAATCGTATCAAAATAAATACACAGAATATTAATAAAATAATGTAAATTTGTATGTAAATAAAGAAGCAAAATACCCATAAAATAACGCATTTTTTTTTTGAATATATATACAAAAATACACATAAATTTTTTTATTTGTATTAAAATAAATATACAAAATACACATACAATAAGGTAAATCTGTATTGAAATAGATATGCAAAATACATATAAAACAATGTAAATTTGTTTCAAATTATATATACGAATACACATAAAATAACGTAGATTTGTTTAAAAATATATATACAAAATACAAGTAAAATGAAGTAAATACGTATAAAAAAATGTATACAAAATACACATAAAATAATGTAAATTCGTATCAAAATAAATAAACAAAATACCAATAAAAGAATGTGTATTTGTATAAATATAAATATACAAAATACACATAAATAACGTAAATTTGTATAAAACTATATACAAAACGTAGATTTCTATAAAATACTATATACAAAACGTAGATTTCTATAAAATATATATACAAAATACACATAAAATGAAGTAAATACGTATAAGAAAATGTATACAAATTACACATAAAATAATGTAAATTCGTATCAAAATAAATAAACTAAATGCATATAAAAGAATGTTTACTTGTATAAATATAAATATACAAAATACACATAAAATAACGTAAAATTGTATAAAACTATATACAAAAATAAACAAAAATAATTAAATTTGTATGAAAATAGATATACAAAAGACACATAAAATAAGCTAAATTTGAATTGAAATAAATATAGAAAATACATAAAATAATGTAAATTTGTATCAAAATATATATTCAAATACACATATAATAACATAAATTTGTATAAAAATATATAAACAAAATACACATTAAATAATGTAAATACGTATAAAAGATATGTACGTAATGTAAAAATTTATAAAATTAAAGATGCAAAATACCCATAAAATATCTCATATTTAAAAAAAATATATATACAAAAATACACTTCAAATAATTAAATTTGTATTAAAATAAATATACAAAATACACATACAATAAGGTAGATTTTTATTGAAATAGATATGCAAAAAACACATAAAATAATGAAAATTTTTATCAAAATATATACGAATACACACAATAAAATTACGTAAATTTTTATGAAAATATATATACAAAATACACATAAAATAATGTAAATACATAGAAAAATATATATACAAAATACACATAAAATAATGTAAATTCGTATCAAAATAAATAAACAAAATTTCCTCTAAAAGAATGTATATGTGTAGGAAAATATATATACAAAATACAAATAAAAAAAAAAATTTGTATAAAAATAATACAAAAATACACAAAAATAATTTAAATTTGTTTGAAAATAGATATGCAAAATACAAATGAAATTAGGCAAATTTTTATTGAAATACATATACAAAATACACATAAAATAATGTAAATTTGTATGAAAATATATAAACAAATACACATAAGATAACGTAAGTTTCCATAAAATATATGTACAAAATATACATTAAATAATGTAAATATGTCTAAAAATATATATACAAAATACACAGAATAACGTAAAATCGTATCAAAATAAATAAACAGACAATCAATAAAATAATGTAAATTTGTATGAAAATAAAGATGCAAAATACCCATATAATAACGCATATTTGTTTAAAAATATATATAAAAAATACACATAAAATAATTAAACTTGCATCAAAATAAATATACAAAAGGCACATACAATAAAGAAAATTTGTATTGAAATAGATATGCGAAATACACATAAATAATGTAAATTTGTATCAAAATATATATACGAATACACATAAAATAGAGTAAATTTCTATGAAAATATATATTCAAAATACATCTAAAATTATGTAAATAAGTATAAAAATATATATATCAAATACACCTAAAATAATGAAAACTCGTATCAAAATAAATAAACAAAATTCCGATAAAAGAACGTATATTTGTAGGAAAATAAATATACAAAATTCACATAAAATTACGAAAATTTGAATAAAAATATATACTAAAATACACAAAATTAATTTCAATTTGTATGAAAATAGATATACATAATACACATATAATTAGTTAAATTTGGTTTTAAATACATGTACAAAATACACATAAAATAATGTAAATTTGTATGAAATGAAAACAAATTCACATAAAATAACGTTCATTTGTATGAAATATATATACAAAATATACATAGAATAATGTAAAATCGTATCAAAATAAATACACAAAATATCAATAAAATAATGTAAATTTGTATGAAAATAAAGATGCAAAATACCCATAAAATAAAGCATTTTTTTATGAAAATACATATACAAAAATACACATAGAATAATTAAATTTGTATTAAAATTAATATACAAAATGCACGTACAATAAGGTAAATTTATATTGAAAAAATATGCAAAATGCACATAAAACAATGTATATTTGTTTCAAAATATATATACGAATACACATAAAATAAGATATATTTCTATAGAAATTTATATATAAAATACACATGAAATGACGTAAATACGTATAAAAATATATATACACAATACACATTAAATAATGTGAATTCGCGTCAAAATAAATAAACAAAATATCAATAAAAAATGTGTATTTGTATAAAAATAGATATACAAAATACACATAAAATATTTTAAATTTATATAAAACTCTTTTTATAAAAATATATATACCAAAATAATAAAAAAAAAAAAATTTGTATTACAATAGATATACAAAATGCACATACAATAAGGTAGATTTATATTGAAATAGATATGCTAAATACATATAAAACAATGTAAATTTGCTTCAAAATATATATACCAATACACAAAATAACGTAGATTACTATAAAAATATATATACAAAATACACATTAAATGAAGTAAATACGTATAAGAAAATGTATACAAAGTACACATAAAATAATTAAATTTGTATTAAAATAAATATACAAAATACACATACAATAAGGAAAATCTATATTGAAATAGATATGCAAAATAAACATAAAATAATGTAATTTTGTATCAAATCATATACGAATACACACAATAAAATAACGTAAATTTTTATGAAAATATATATAAAAAATACACATAAAATAATGTAAATACGTAGAAAAATATATATACAAAATACACATAAAATTATGTAAATTCTTATGAAAATAAATGAACAAAATTCCACTAAAAGAATGTATATTTGTAGGAAAATATAAATACAAAATACAAATAAAATAACTAAAATTTGCATAAAAAAGTATATAAAATACATAAATATAATTTAAATTTGTTTGATAATAGATATGCAAAATACACATAAAATTATGCATATATTTATTTAAATATATAAACAAAATACCCATAAAATATTGTAAATTTGTATCAAAATATATAAACAAATACACATAAAAGAACGTAAATTTATATAAAAATAAATATACAAAATACACATTAAATAATGTAAATAAATATAGAAAACATATACAAAATACACATAGAGTAATGTAAAATAGTATCAATATAAATAAACAAAATATCAATAAAATAATGTAAATTTGTATGAAAATAAAGATGCAAAATACCCATAAAATAACGCATATTTTTACAAAAATACACATAAAATAATTAAATATGTATTAAAATAAAAATACAAAATACACATACAATATGGTAAATTTGTATTGAAATAGATATGCAAAATAAACATAAATAATGTAAATTTGTATCAAAATATATATACGAATACCCATAAAATAGAGTAAATTTCTATGAAAATATATATTCAAAACACAAATAAAATAATATAAATAAGTATAAAAATATACATATCAAATACACCTAAAATAATGTAAATTCGTATAAAAATAAATAATCAAAATTACGATAAAAGATGCAAGATACACATTAAATAATGTAAATATGTATAAAAAAAATATATACAAAAAACAAATAGAATAATGTGAAATCGTATCAAAATAAATACACCGAATATTAATAAAATAATGTAAATTTGTATGAAAATAAAGATGCAAAATTCCCATAAAATAGCGCATTTCTTATAAAAATAAATATACCAAAATACACATAAAATATTTAAATTTGTATTGAAATAAATATACAAAATGCATATACAATAAGGTAAATTTGTATTGAAAGAGATATGCAAAAATATATATAAAACAATGTAAATTTGTTTCAAAATATATATACGAATACACATAAAATAACGTAGATTTCTATAAAAATATATATACAAAATACACATAAAATTAAGTAAATACGTATAAAAATAGATATACAAAATACATATAGAATAATGTAAAATTGTTAAAAAAAAAACAGAATATAAATAAAATAATGTAAATTTGTATGAAAATAAAAATGCAAAATACCCATAAATTAAAGAATATTTTTATAAAAATACATATACAAAAAGACACATAGCATAATTCAATTTGTATTAAAATTAATATACAAAATGCATATACAATAAGGTAAATTTGTATTGAAAAAATATGCAAAATACACATAAAACAGTGTAAATTTATTTCAAAATATATATACGAATACTCATAAATCAACGTAGATTTCTATAGAAATATATATACAAAATACACATCAAATGATGTAAACACGTATAAAAAAAAAAAAAAATATATATATATATATATATATATATATATATATATATATATATATATATATATATATATATATATATATATATATATATATATATATATATATATATATATATATATATATAAAATACACATTAAATAATGTAAATTCGCGTCAAAGTAAATAAACAAAATATCAATAAAAGAATGTGTATTTGTATGAAAATAGATATACAATATACATATAAAATCACCTAAATTTGTATAAAACTATATACAAAATACACAAAATAGTTTTAATTTGTATGAAAATAAATATACAAAATACACATAAAATTAGGTAAATTTGTATTGAAATACATTTACAAAATACACATAAAATAATGTAAATTTGAATGAAAATATATAAACAAATACACTTAAAATAACGTAAATTTGTATAAAATATATATAAAAAATAAACATTAACTAATGTAAATATGTATAAAAGAATATATACAAAACACAAATAGAATAATATAAAATCGTATCAAAATAAATACACAGAATATTAATAAAATAATGTAAATTTGTATGAAAATTAAGATGCAAAATACCCATAAAATAACGCATTTTTTATAAAAATATTTTTACCAAGACACACATAAAATATTTGAATTTGTATTAAAATAAATATACAAAATGCACATACAATAAGGTAAATTTGTATTGAAATAGATATGCAAAATACATATAAAACCATGTAAATTTTTTTCAAAATATATATACGAATACACATCAAATAACGTAGATTTCTATGAAAATAAATATACAAAATACACATAAAATAAAGTAAATACGTATAAAAAAAGGTAAACAAAATACACATCAAATAATGTAAACTCGTATCAAAATAAATAAACAAAAAACTAATAAAAGAATGTGTATTGTATATATATAAATATACAAAATACAAATAAAATAACGTAAATTTATATAAAACTATATGCAAAAATACACAAAAGTAATTAAATTTGTGTGAAAATAGATATACAAACTACATGTGTATTTTGTATATTTATTTTCATACAAATTTAAATTATTTTTTTTTTTTATATTTTCATACAAATTTTCGTTATTTAATGTGTATTTTGTATATTTATTTTTTCTAGAAATATACGTTCTTTTATTTGATTTTTTTTTATTGAATTTGAAACGAATTTACCTTATTTTGAATATCTATTTTCATACAAATTAAAATACTTCTGTGTATTTTTGTATATAGCTTTATATAAATTTACGTTATTTTATGTGTATTTTGTATATTTATATTTATACAAACACACATTCTTTTATTGGTATTTTGTATATTTATTTTGATACGAATTTACATTATTTTATGTGTATTTTGTATACAATTTTTATACGTATTTACTTCATTTTATGTGTATTTTGTATATATTTTTATAAAAAATCTACGTTATTTTATGTGTATTCGTTGAAACAAATTTACATTGTTTTATATGTATTTTGCATATCTATTTCAATACAAATTTACCTTATTGTATGTGTTTCTTGTATATTTATTTTAACAAATTTAATGTATTTTGGTATATATATTTTTATAAATAAAAAAAAATGCGTTATTTTATGGGTATTTTTATAAATATTTTGATACAAATCTACATTATTTTATGTATTTTGTATATAGATTTCAATTCAAATTTAGCTTATTTTATCTGTATTTTATATATCTATTTTCATACGAATTTAATTACTTCTGTGTATTTTTGTATATAGTTTTATACAAATTTACGTTATTTTATGTGTATTTTGTATATTTATATTTATACAAATACACATTCTTTTATTGGTATTTTGTTTATTTATTTTGATACGAATTTACATTATCTTATGTGTATTTTGTATACATTTTCTTATACGTATTTACTTCATTTTATGTGTATTTTGTATATATATTTTTATACAAATCTACGTTATTTTATGTGTATTCGTATAATATATTTTGAAACAAATTTACATTGTTTTATATGTATTTTGCATATCTATTTCAATACAGATTTACCTTATTGTATGTGTATTTTGTATATTTATTTTAATACAAATTAATTTTTTCATGTGCATTTTGGTATATATATTTTTATAAAAAATGCGTTATTTGATGGGTATTTTGCATCTTTATTTTCATACAAATTTACATTGTTTTATTAATATTCTGTGTATTTATTTTGATACGATTTTACATTATTCTATTTGTGTTTTATATATATTTTTTTATACATATTTACATTATTTAATGTGTATTTTGTATATTTTAAAACAAATTTACGTTATTTTATGCGCATCTGTTAAAATATTTTGATGCAAATTTACATTATTTTATGTATTTTGTATATATATTTCAATACAAATTTAGTTTATTTTATGTATATTTTGTATAACTATTTTCATTTGTATCAAAATAAATAAACAAAATAGCAATAAAATAATGTAAATTTGTATGAGAAAACATATACAAATACACATAAAATAACGCAAATTTCTAAAAAAATATATGTACAAAAATGCACATAAAATAAAGCAAATTTGCAAATTTGTATTGAAATAGATATGCAAAATACATATAAAACAATGTAAATTAGTTTCAAAATATATATACGAATACACATAAAATAACGTAGATTTCTATAAAAATATATACAAAATACACATAAAATGAAGTAAATACGTATAAAAAATGAATACAAAATACACATAAAAATCGTATCAAAATAAATAAACAAAATACCAGTAAAAGAATGTGTATTTGTAAAAATATAAATATACAAAATACACATAAAATATCGTAAATTTGTATAAAACTATATACAAAAATACACAGAAGTAATTAAATTTGTATGAAAATATATATACAAAATACAGCTAAAATAAGCTAAATTTGAATTGAAATGTACATACAAAATACATAAAATAATGTAAATCTGTATCAAAATATTTATACAAATACATATAATAACGTAGATTTGTTTAAAAATATATAAACAAAATACACATTAAGTAATGTAAATACGTATAAAAAATATGTACAAAATACATATATAATCATGTAATTCGTATCAAAATAAATAAACAAAATAGCAATAAAATAATGTAAATTTGTATGAGAAAACATATACAAATAACGCAAATTTCTATAAAAATATATGTACAAAAATGCACATAAAATAAAGTAAATTTGTAAAAAAATATATGTATAAAACACACTAAATAATGTAAATGCGTACATAAAATAACCTAAATTTGTATAAAACTATATACAAAAATACACAAAAATAATTTAAATTTGTTTGAAAAGAAATATACAAAATAAACATAAAATTAGGTAAATTTGTATTGAAATACATATACAAAATACACATCAAATAATGTAAATTTGAATGAAAATATATAAACAAATACACTTAAAATAACGTAAATTTGTATAAAATATATATGCAAGATACACATTAAATAATGTAAATGTGTATAAAAAAATATATACAAAAAACAAATAGAATAATGTAAAATCGTATCAAAATAAATACACAGAATATCAATAAAATAATGTAAATTTGTATGAAAATAAAGATACAAAATTCCCAAAATTATCGCATTTTTTATAAAAATATATTTACCAAAATACACATAAAATATTTAAATTTGTATTCAAATAAATATACAAAATGCATATACAGTAAGGTAAATTTGTATTGAAAGAGATATTCAAAAATACATATAAAACAATGTAAATTTGTTTCAAAATATATACGAATACACATAAAATAAAGTAGATTTCTATAGAAATATATATACAAAATACATATGAAATTATGTAAATACGTATAAAAATATATATACAAAATACATATCAAATAATGTAAATTCGTGTCAAAATAAATCAACAAAATATCATGAAAAGAATGTGTATTTGTATGAAAATAGATAATAGATAATAAATTTGAATAAAATATATATGCAAGATACACATTAAATAATGTAAATATGTATAAAAAAAGTATATACAAAAAACAAATAGAATAATGTAACATCGTATCAAAATAAATACACCGAATATTAATAAAATAATGAAAATTTGTATGAAAATAAATTCCCATAAAATAGCGCATTTTTTATAAAAATATATACCAAAATACACATAAAATATTTAAATTTGTATTGAAATAAATATACAAAATGCACATACAATAAGGTAAATTTGTATTGAAAGAGCTATGCAAAAATACATATAAAACAATGTAAATTTGTTACAAAAAAATATATATACGAAAACAAATAAAAAAACGTAGATTTCTATAAAAATATATATACAAAATACACATAAAATTAAGTAAATACGTATAAAAAATGTATACAAAATACATAAAATAATATAATTTCAATTAAAATAAATGTAAATTTGAATGAAAATATAAAAACAAATACACTTAAAATAACGTAAATATGAAATATATATGGAAGATACACATTAAATAATGTAAATGTGTATAAAAAAATATATACAAAAAACAAATAGAATAATGTAAAATCGTATCAAAATAAATACAAAGAGTATCAATAAAATAATGTAAATTTGTATGAAAATAATGATGCAAAATTCCCAAAAATTATCGCATTTTTTATAAAAATATATATACCAAAATACACATAAAATATTTAAATTTGTATTGAAATAAATATACAAAATGCATATACAGTAAGGTAAATTTGTATTAAAAGAGATATTCAAAAATACATATAAAACAATGTAAATTTGTTTCAAAATATATATACGAATACACATAAAATAAAGTAGATTTCTATTGAAATATATATAAAAAATACATATGAAATTATGTAAATACGTATAAATATATATATACAAAATACATATCAAATAATGTAAATTTTTGTATATGTATTTTTATAAAAATATGCTTTATTCGATGGGTATTTTGCATCTTTATTTTCATACAAATTTACGTTATTTTATTGATATTCTGCTCATTCATTTTGATACGATTTGACATTATTCTATATGTATTTGTATATATTTTTCATACAAATTTACGTTATTTTATGTGTATTTGTTTATATATTTTGACACAAATTTACAATATTTTATGGGTATTTTGTATATATATTTTAAAAGAAATTTACCTAGTTTTATGTGTATTTTGAATATCTATTTTCATACAAACTCAAATTATTTATATGTATTTTTGTATATATTTCAATGCAAATTTTAGTTATGTTATGTGTATTTTGTAAATCTATTTTCATTCAAATATATATTATTTTATTGGTATTTTGTTGATTTATATTCATACGAATTTACATTATTTTATATGTACTTTTTATATATATCTTTATACGCATTTACATTATTTAATATTTATTTTGAATGTATAATTTCATACAAATTCATGGTATTTTATGTGTATTTGTATATATATTTTCATATAAATTTACACTATTTTATGTGTATTTTGTACATATATTTCATTACAAATTTACCTTATTTTATGTTTATTTTGTATGTGTATTTTGTACATTTATATTTATACACGTTTACTCATACAAATTTATATTATTTTATCGGTATTTTGTTTATTTATTTTGATACGAATTACATGATTATATGTGTATTTTGTACACATTTTTTTATACGTATTTACATTATTTAATGTGTATTTTGTTTATATATTTTCATACAAATTCACGTTATTATATGTGTATTTGTATAAATATTTTGAAACAAATCTACTTTATTTCATGTATTTTGTATATATATTTCAATTCAAATTTAGCTTATTTTGTGTGTATTTTGTATATATTTTCATACAAATTTAATTACTTCTGTGTATTTTTGTATATAGTTTTATATAAACATACGTTATTTTATGTGTATTTTGTATATTTATATTTATACAAATACACATTCTTTTATTTGTATTTTGTTTATTTATTTTGATACGAATTTACATTATTCTATGTGTATTTTGCATACATTTTTTATACGTATTTACTTCATTTTAGGTGTATTTTGTATATATATTTTTTATAGAAATCTACGTTATTTTATGTGTATTCGTATACATATTTTGAAACAAATTTAAATTGCTTTATATGTATTTTGCATATCTATTTCAATACAAATTTACCTTATTGTACATATAAAACAATGTAAATTTGTTTCAAAATATATGTACGAATATAAATCAAATAACGTAGATTTCTATAAAAATATATATACAAAATACACATAAAAATAAGTAAATACGTATAAAAAAATGTAAACAAAATGCACATAAAATAATGTAAATTCGAAACAAAATAAATAAAAAAAAAACCAATAAAAAAATGTGTATTTGTATAAATATAAATGTACAAAATACACATACAAAATAAACATAAAATAAGGTAAATTTGTAATGAAATATATGAACAAAATACACATAAAATAATGTAAATTTATATGAAAATATATATACTAATACACATAAAATACCATGAATTTGTATAAAATTATATATTCAAAATAAATATTAAATAACGTAAATGAGTATAAAAATATATATACAAAGTACATATAAAATAATGTAGATTCGTATCAATATAAATCAACAAAATACCAATAAAATAATATATATTTGAATGAAAATAGATTTACAAAATACACATAAACTAACTAAAATTTGTATTGAAATATATACAAAAATACATAAAAATAATTTGAGTTTGTATGAAAATAGATATTCAAAATACACATAAAACTAGGGAAATTTCTTTTGAAATATATATACAAAATACCCATAAAATATTGTAAATTTGTATCAAAATATATAAACAAATACACATAAAATAACGTAAATTTGTATGAAAAATATATACAAAATACACATAGAATAATGTCAAATCGTATCAAAATGAATGAGCAGAATATCAATAAAATAACGTTAATTTGTATGAAAATAAAGATGCAAAATACCCAAAAAATAAAGCATATTTTTTTAAAAATACATATAGAAAAATACACATAGAATAATTAAATTTTTATTAAAATTAATATACAAAATGCATATACAATAAATTTAAATTTGATTATATTAAATGAAATAAATATCCAAAATAAACATAAAATAAGGTAAATTTGTAATAAAATATATGTAAGAATACACGTAAAATAATATAAATTTGTATGAAAATATATATACAAATACACATAAAATAACATGAATTTGTATAGAATTTGTTTCAAAATATATACGAATACACACAATAAAATAACGTAAATTTTTATGAAAATGTATATATAAAATACACATAAAATAATTTAAATACGTCGAAAAATATGTATACAAAATACACATAAAATAATGTAAATTCGTAAAAAATTAAATACACAAAATTCCAATAAAAGAATGTATATTTGTAGGAAAATATATATACAAAAAACAAATAAAATAACTATAATTTGTATAAAAATATATAAAAAAATACACAAAAGTAATTTAAATTTGTTTGAAAATAGATATGCAAAATACACATAAAGTATTGAAATACATATACAAAACTCACATAAAATAATGTAAATTTGTATTAAAATATATAAACAAATACATATAAAATAACGTAAATTTGGATAAAATATATATACAAAATATACATTAAATATTTTAAATATGTATAAAAATATATTATATTATATATATTTTTATTGATATTTGCGTTATTTATGTGTATTTTGTATATGTTTTCTCATAGAAAATTACATTATTTTATTGGTATTTTGTCTATTTATTTTGATACGAATTACATGATTATTTGTGTATTTTGTACATTTTTTTTATACGTATTTACATTATTTAATGTGTATTTTGTTTATATATTTTTATACAAATTTACGTTATTATATGTGTATTTGTATAAGTATTTTGATACAAATTTACATTATTTTATGTATTTTGATTATATATTTCAATTCAAATTTAGCTTATTTTGTGTTTTTTGTATATCTATTTATTTTAATACAAAATCAAATATTTTATGTTTTTTCGTATATATATTTTTATAAAAAATGCGTTATTTTATGGGTATTTTGCATCTTAATTTTCATACAAATTTACATTATTTTATTAATATTTTCTGTATTTATTTTGATACGATTTAACATTATTTTATTTGTGTTTTGTATATATTTTTTTATACATATTTACATTATTTAATGTTTTTTTTGTATATATATTTGATACAAATTTACGTTATTTTAAGTCTTATGTTTATATATTTTCATTCAAATTTACATTATTTTATGTGTATTTTGTATATGTATTTCAATACAAATTTACCTATTTTTATATGTTTTTTGTATATTTATTTTCATACAAGTTTAAATTATTTTTGTGTATTTTTGTATATAGTTTTATACAAATTTAGGGTATTTTATGTGTATTTTATATATCTATTTTCATACAAATACACATTCTTTTCATGATATTTTGTTTATTTATTTTGACACGAATTAACATTATTTAATGTGTATTTTGTATATATATTTTTATACGTATTTACATTATTTCAAGTGTATTTTGTATATATATTTCTATAGAAATCTGCGTTATTTTATGTGTATTCGTATATATATTTTGCAACAAATTTACATTGTTTGATGTGTATTTTGCATATTTTTTCAATACAAATTTACCTTATTGTATGTGCATTTTGTATATTAATTTTAATACAAATTTTATTAATCTATGTGTATTTTTGTATATGTATTTTTATAAAAATATGCTTTATTTTATGGGTATTTTGCATCTTTATTTTCATACAAATTTACATTATTTTATTGATATTGTGTATTTATTTTGATATGTTTTTACATTATTCTATGTGTATTTTTTATATATATTTTATATAAAATGTATTTGTTTTCATTTCATACAAATCTACATTATTTTATGTGTTTTTTGTACATGTATTTAAATACAAATTTAACTAGTTATATGTGTATTTTGTATATCTATTTTGTATGTATATTTTCATAGAAATTTACTCTATTTTATGAGTATTCGTATATATATTTTAATACAAATTTACTTTATTAATGTGTATTTTGCATATCTATTTCAATACAAATTTACTTTATTGTACGTGCATTTTGTATATTTATTTTAATACAAATTTAATTATTTTATATGTATTTTTGTATATATATTTTTATGCAAATATGCGTTATTATATGGATATTTTGCATCTTTATTTTCATACAAATTTACATTATTTTATTGATACTCTCTTTATTTATTTTGATACGACTTAACATTATTCTATGTGTTTTTTGTATATATTTTTTTTATACATATTTACATTATTTAATGCTCATTTTGTATATATATTTTATCCAAATTTACATTATTTTATGTGTATTTGTTTATATATTTTCATACATATTTACATTATTTTATGTGTTTTTTGTATATATAATTTTCTACGTATTTAAAATATTTTATGTGTATTTTGTATATACATTTTCATTAAAAAATTATGTTATTTTATTGTGTGTATAAGTATATATTTTGATACAAATTTTATACAAATTCATGTTATTTAATGTGTATTTGTATATATATTTCATACAAATTTATATTATTTTATGGGTATTTTTTCATATATTTCATTACAAATTTACCTTATTTTATGTTTATTTTGTATTTTAATTTCATTCAATTTTAAATTATTTTATGTGTATATTTGTATTTGTATTTAGGTTATTTTATGTGTATTTTGTATATATATTTTCATCCAAAAATACATTATTATATTGGTATTTTCTTAATTTAATTCGATACGAATTTAGATTATTTCATAGGTATTTTGTATACATATTTTTATACTCATTTACATTATCTAATGTGTGTTTTGTATATATATTTTTATGCAAATTTATTTTATGTTCATTTTTGTACATATATTTTTATAGAAATTTGCGTTATTTTATGTATATAGTTTTATATAAATTTACGTTATTTTATGTGCATTTTGTATATCTATATTTATACAAATACACATTCTTTTATTGCTATATTGTTTATTTATATTTATACGAATTTACATTATTTTATGTGTATTTTGTATACATTTTTTTATACGTATTTACTTAATTTTATGTGTATTTTGTATATGTATTTTTATAGAAATCTACGTTATTTTATGTGTATTCGCATATATATTTTGAAACAAATTTACATTATTTTATATGTATTTTGCGTATCTATTTCAATACAAATTTACCTTATTGTATGTGCATTTTGTATATTTATTTTGATACAAATTCAAATATTTTATGTGTATTTTGGTATCAATAATTTAAAAAAAAATGCGTTATTTTATAGGTATTTTGCATCTTAATTTTCATACAAATTTACATTATTTTATTAATATTCTGTGTATATATTTTGATACGATTTTACATTATTCTATTTGTGTTTTGTATATATTTTTTTTATACATATATACATTATTTAATGTGTATTTTGTATATATATTTCATACAAATTTACGTTATTATATGTGTATTTGTTTATATATTTTCTTTCAAATTTACATTATTTTATGTGTATTTTGTATATGTATTTCAATAGAAATTAACCTAATTTTATGTGTATTTTATATATTTCTTTTCATACAAATTTAAATTATTTTTGTGTATTTTTGTATATAGTTTTATACAAATTTAGGTTATTTTATGTATGCATTTACATTATTTAATGTGTGTTTTGTATATATATTTTGATCCAAAGTTATTTTATTTTACGTTCATTTTTGGACATATATTTTTATAGAAATTAGCGTTATTTTATATGAATTTGTATATGTTTAATACACATACATTATTTTATTGCTATTTTGTTTATTTAGTTTGATACGAATTAATGATTATATGTGTATTTTGTACATATTTTTTATACGTATTTACATTACTTAATGTGTATTTTGTTTATATATTTTTAAACAAATTTACGTTATTATAAGTATTTTTATAAATATTTTGATACAAATTTACATTATTTTATGTATTTTGTATATACATTTCAATTCAAATTTAGCTTATTTTATCTGTATTTTGTATATCTATTTTCATACGAATTTAACTACTTCTGTGTATTTTTGTATATAGTTTTATACAAATTTACGTTATTTTATGTGTATTTTGTATATTTATATTTATACAAATACACATTCTTTTATTGGTATTTTGTTTATTTATTTTGATACGAGTTTACATTATTTTATGTGTATTTCGTATACATTTTTTTATACGTATTTACTTCATTTTATGTGTATTTTGTATATATATTTTTATACAAATCTACGTTATTTTATGTGTATTCGTATATATATTTTGAAACAAATTTACATTGTTTTATATGTATTTTGCATATCTGTTTCAATACAGATTTACCTTATTGAATGTTATATTTTGTATATTTATTTTAATATAAATAAATTTTTTTATGTGTATTTTTGTATATATATTTAAAAAAAATGCGTTATTTTATGGGTATTTTGCTTCTTTATTTTCATACAAATTTACATTATTTTATTAATATTCTGTGTATTTATTTTGATACGATTTTACATTATTCTATTTGTGTTTTGTATATATTTTTTTTATACAAATTTACGTTATTTTAAGTGTATTTGTTTATGTATTTTCATTCAAATTTACAGTATTTTATGTGTATTTTGTATATGTATTTCAATACAAATTTACCTAATTTTATGTGTATTTTGTATATTTATTTTCATACAAATTTAAATTATATTAAATTATATAGTTTTATACAAATTTATGTTATCTTATGTGTATTTTGTATATTTATTTTCATATAAATACACATTCTTTTATTATTTAATGTGTATTTTGTAAATATATTTTTATACGTATTTACATCCTTTCATGTGTATTTTGTATATTTATAAAAAATGCGTTATTTTATGGGTATTTTGCATCTTTATTTTCATACAAATTTACATTATTTTATTTACATTCTGTGTATTTATTTTAATACGATTTTACATTATTCTACTTGTGTTTTGTATATATATTTTTTATACATATTTACATTATTTAATGAGTATTTTTTATATATATTTTATACAAATTTATGTTAATTTAAGTGTATTTGTTTATATATTTTCATTCAAATTTACATTATTTTATGTGTATTTTGTATATGTATTTCTTTACAAATTTACCTAATTTTATGTGTATTTTGTATATTTATTTTCATACAAATATAACTTATGTTTGTGTATTTTTATATTTAGTTTTATACAAATTTACGTTATTTTATGTGTATTTTGTATATGTATTTTCATACAAATACACATTCTTTTATTGATATTTTAACTATTTATTTTGACACGAATTTACATTATTTAATGTGTATTTTGTATATATATTTTTATACGTATTTACAACATTTCATGTGTATTTTGTATATATATTTCTATAGAAATCTACGTTATTTTATGTGTATTCGTATATATATTTTGAAACAAATCTACATTATTTTATGTGTATTTTGTATATATATTTCATTATAAATTTGCCTTATTTTAGGTTTATTTTTATATCTATTTTCATTCAAATTCAAATCATTTTATGTGTATATATATATTTGTATTTACGTTATTTTAAGTGTATTTTCTATATATATTTTCATTCAAAATTACATTATTTTATCGGTATTTTGTTCATTTATCTCGATACGAATTTAGATTATTTCATGTGTATTTTCTATACATATACATATAGAGTAAATTTCTATGAAAATATATATTCAAAATACATATAAAATTATGTAAATAAGTATAAAAATATATATATCAAATACACCTAAAAAAAATGAAAATTCGTATCAAAATAAATAAATAAAATTCCGATAAAAGAACGTATATTTGTAGGAAATTAAATATACAAAATACACATAAAATTACGAAAATTTGAAAAAAAATATATACAAAAATACACAAAATTAATTTCAATTTGTATGAAAATAGATATACAAAATACACATATAATTAGTTAAATTTGTATTTAAATACATGTACAAAATTCACTTAAAATAATGTAAATTTGTATGAAATGAAAACAAATTCACATAAAATAACGTACATTGGTATAAAATAGATATACAAAATATACATAGAATAATGTAAAATCGTATCAAAATAAATACACAGAATATCAATAAAATAATGTAATTTTGTATGAAAATAAAGATGCAAAATACCCATAAAATAAAGCATATTTTTATAAAATCAATATACAAAAATACACATAGAATAGCTAAATTTGTATTAAAATTAATATACAAAATGCACGTACAGTAAAGTAAATTTGTATTGAAAAAATATGCAAAATGCACATAAAACAATGTATATTTGTTTCAAAATATATATACGAATACACATAAAATAACGTATATTTCTATAGAAATATATATACAAAATACACATGAAATGACGTAAATACGTATAAAAATATATATACACAATACACATTAAATAATGTAAATTCGCATCAAAATAAATGAACAAAATATCAATAAAAGAATGTGTATTTGTATGAAAATAGATATACAAAATACACATAAAATATTGTAAATTTGTATAAAACTCTATACAAAAATACACAAAAAATAATTTAAATTTGTATAAAATATATATACAAAATACACATGAAATTAGGTAAATTTCTATTGAAATACATATACAAAATACACATAAAATAATATAAATTTGAATAAAAATATATAAACAAATACACTTAAAATAACGAAAATTTGTATGAAATATATATAGAAAATACACATTAAATAATGTAAATATGTATAAAAATATATACAAAACACAAATAGAATAATGTAAAATAGTATCAAAATAGATACACAGAATATTAATAAAATAATGTAAATTTGTATGAAAATAAAGATGCAAATTACCCATAAAACAACGCATTTTTTATGAAAATATATATACCAAAATGCACATAAAATATTTAAATTTGTATTACAATAAATATACAAAATGCACATACAATAAGGTAAATTTGTATTGAAATAGATATGCAAAATACATATAAAACAATGTAAATTTGTTTCAAAATATACATACGAATACACATAAAATAACGTAGATTTCTATAAAATATATATACAAAATACACATAAAATGAAGTAAATACGTATAAGAAAATGTATACAAAATACGCATAAAATAATGTAAATTCGTATCAAAATAAATAAACTAAATGCCAATAAAAGAATGTTTACTTGTATAAATATAAATATACAAAATACACATAAATTAACGTAAAATTGTATAAAACTATATACAAAAATAAACAAAAATAATTAAATTTGTATGAAAATAGATATACAAAAGACACATAAAATAAGCTAAATTTGAATTGAAATAAATATAGAAAATACATAAAATAATGTAAATTTGTATCAAAATATATATTCAAATACACATATAATAACATAAATTTGTATAAAAATATATAAACAAAATACACATTAAATAATGTAAATACGTATAAAAGATATGTACGTAATGTAAAAATTTATAAAATTAAAGATGCAAAATACCCATAAAATATCTCATATTTAAAAAAAATATATATACAAAAATACACATCAAATAATTAAATTTGTATTAAAATAAATATACAAAATATCCATACAATAAGGTAGATTTTTATTGAAATAGATATGCAAAAAACACATAAAATAATGAAAATTTTTATCAAAATATATACGAATACACACAATAAAATTACGTAAATTTTTATGAAAATATATATACAAAATACACATAAAATAATGTAAATACATAGAAAAATATATATACAAAATACACATAAAATAATGTAAATTCGTATCAAAATAAATCAACAAAATTTCCTCTAAAAGAATGTATATGTGTAGGAAAATATATATACAAAATACAAATAAAATAAAAAAAATTTTGAATAAAAATAATACAAAAATACACAAAAATAATTTAAATTTGTTTGAAAATAGATATGCAAAATACAAATGAAATTAGGCAAATTTTTATTGAAATACATATACAAAATACACATAAAATAATGTAAATTTGTATGAAAATATATAAACAAATACACATAAGATAACGTAAGTTTCCATAAAATATATGTACAAAATATACATTAAATAATGTAAATATGTCTAAAAATATATATACAAAATACACAGAATAACGTAAAATCGTATCAAAATAAATAAACAGACAATCAATAAAATAATGTAAATTTGTATGAAAATAAAGATGCAAAATACCCATATAATAACGCATATTTGTTTAAAAATATATATACAAAAATACACATAAAATAATTAAACTTGCATCAAAATAAATATACAAAAGGCACATACAATAAAGAAAATTTGTATTGAAATAGATATGCGAAATACACATAAATAATGTAAATTTGTATCAAAATATATATACGAATACACATAAAATAGAGTAAATTTCTATGAAAATATATATTCAAAATACATCTAAAATTATGTAAATAAGTATAAAAATATATATATCAAATACACCTAAAATAATGAAAATTCGTATCAAAATAAATAAACAAAATTCCGATAAAAGAACGTATATTTGTAGGAAAATAAATATACAAAATTCACATAAAATTACGAAAATTTGAATAAAAATATATACTAAAATACACAAAATTAATTTGAATTTGTATGAAAATAGATATACATAATACACATATAATTAGTTAAATTTGGTTTTAAATACATGTACAAAATACACATAAAATAATGTAAATTTGTATGAAATGAAAACAAATTCACATAAAATAACGTTCATTTGTATGAAATATATATACAAAATATACATAGAATAATGTAAAATCGTATCAAAATAAATACACAAAATATCAATAAAATAATGTAAATTTGTATGAAAATAAAGATGCAAAATACCCATAAAATAAAGCATTTTTTTATGAAAATACATATACAAAAATACACATAGAATAATTAAATTTGTATTAAAATTAATATACAAAATGCACGTACAATAAGGTAAATTTATATTGAAAAAATATGCAAAATGCACATAAAACAATGTATATTTGTTTCAAAATATATATACGAATACACATAAAATAAGATATATTTCTATAGAAATTTATATATAAAATACACATGAAATGACGTAAATACGTATAAAAATATATATACACAATACACATTAAATAATGTGAATTCGCGTCAAAATAAATAAACAAAATATCAATAAAAAATGTGTATTTGTATAAAAATATATATACAAAATACGCATAAAATATTTTAAATTTATATAAAACTCTTTTTATAAAAATATATATACCAAAATAATAAAAATTTAAAATTTGTATTACAATAAATATACAAAATGCACATACAATAAGGTAGATTTATATTGAAATAGATATGCTAAATACATATAAAACAATGTAAATTTGCTTCAAAATATATATACCAATACACAAAATAACGTAGATTACTATAAAAATATATATACAAAATACACATTAAATGAAGTAAATACGTATAAGAAAATGTATACAAAGTACACATAAAATAATTAAATTTGTATTAAAATAAATATACAAAATACACATACAATAAGGAAAATCTATATTGAAATAGATATGCAAAATAAACATAAAATAATGTAATTTTGTATCAAATCATATACGAATACACACAATAAAATAACGTAAATTTTTATGAAAATATATATAAAAAATACACATAAAATAATGTAAATACGTAGAAAAATATATATACAAAATACACATAAAATTATGTAAATTCTTATGAAAATAAATGAACAAAATTCCACTAAAAGAATGTATATTTGTAGGAAAATATAAATACAAAATACAAATAAAATAACTAAAATTTGTATAAAAATATATAAAAAATACATAAAAATAATTTAAATTTGTTTGAAAATAGATATGCAAAATACACATAAAATTAGGCAAATCTGTATTGAAATACATATACAAATTACACATAAAATATTGTAAATTTGTATGAAAATATATAAACAAATACACATAAAATAGCGTAAATTTATATAAAATATATATACAAAATATACATTAAATAATGTAAATGTGTATAAAAATATATATACAAAATACACATAGAATAATGTAAAATCGTATCAAAATAAATAAACAGAATATCAATAAAATAATGTAAATTTGTATGAAAATAAAGATGCAAAATACCTAAATAATAACGCATATTTTTACAAAAATACACATAAAATAATTAAATTTGTATTAAAATAAATATACAAAATACACATACAATATGGTAAATTTGTATTGAAATAGATATGCAAAATAAACATAAATAATGTAAATTTGTATCAAAATATATATACGAATACCCATAAAATAGAGTAAATTTCTATGAAAATATATATTCAAAACACAAATAAAATAATATAAATAAGTATAAAAATATACATATCAAATACACCTAAAATAATGTAAATTCGTATAAAAATAAATAATCAAAATTACGATAAAAGATGCAAGATACACATTAAATAATGTAAATATGTATAAAAAAAATATATACAAAAAACAAATAGAATAATGTGAAATCGTATCAAAATAAATACACCGAATATTAATAAAATAATGTAAATTTGTATGAAAATAAAGATGCAAAATTCCCATAAAATAGCGCATTTCTTATAAAAATAAATATACCAAAATACACATAAAATATTTAAATTTGTATTGAAATAAATATACAAAATGCATATACAATAAGGTAAATTTGTATTGAAAGAGATATGCAAAAATATATATAAAACAATGTAAATTTGTTTCAAAATATATATACGAATACACATAAAATAACGTAGATTTCTATAAAAATATATATACAAAATACACATAAAATTAAGTAAATACGTATAAAAATAGATATACAAAATACATATAGAATAATGTAAAATTGTTAAAAAAAAAACAGAATATAAATAAAATAATGTAAATTTGTATGAAAATAAAAATGCAAAATACCCATAAATTAAAGCATATTTTTATAAAAATACATATACAAAAAGACACATAGCATAATTCAATTTGTATTAAAATTAATATACAAAATGCATATACAATAAGGTAAATTTGTATTGAAAAAATATGCAAAATACACATAAAACAGTGTAAATTTATTTCAAAATTTATATACGAATACTCATAAATCAACGTAGATTTCTATAGAAATATATATACAAAATACACATCAAATGATGTAAACACGTATAAAAAAAAAAAAAAAAAAAAAAAAAAAATATATATATATATATATATATATATATATATATATATATATATATATATATATATATATATATATATATATATATATATATATATATATATAAAATACACATTAAATAATGTAAATTCGCGTCAAAGTAAATAAACAAAATATCAATAAAAGAATGTGTATTTGTATGAAAATAGATATACAATATACATATAAAATCACCTAAATTTGTATAAAACTATATACAAAAATACACAAAAATAGTTTTAATTTGTATGAAAATAAATATACAAAATACACATAAAATTAGGTAAATTTGTATTGAAATACATTTACAAAATACACATAAAATAATGTAAATTTGAATGAAAATATATAAACAAATACACTTAAAATAACGTAAATTTGTATAAAATATATATAAAAAATAAACATTAACTAATGTAAATATGTATAAAAGAATATATACAAAACACAAATAGAATAATATAAAATCGTATCAAAATAAATACACAGAATATTAATAAAATAATGTAAATTTGTATGAAAATTAAGATGCAAAATACCCATAAAATAACGCATTTTTTATAAAAATATTTTTACCAAGACACACATAAAATATTTGAATTTGTATTAAAATAAATATACAAAATGCACATACAATAAGGAAAATTTGTATTGAAATAGATATGCAAAATACATATAAAACCATGTAAATTTTTTTCAAAATATATATACGAATACACATCAAATAACGTAGATTTCTATGAAAATAAATATACAAAATACACATAAAATAAAGTAAATACGTATAAAAAAAGGTAAACAAAATACACATCAAATAATGTAAACTCGTATCAAAATAAATAAACAAAAAACTAATAAAAGAATGTGTATATATATAAATATACAAAATACAAATAAAATAACGTAAATTTATATAAAACTATATGCAAAAATACACAAAAGTAATTAAATTTGTGTGAAAATAGATATACAAACTACATGTGTATTTTGTATATTTATTTTCATACAAATTTAAATTATTTTTTTTTTATATTTTCATACAAATTTTCGTTATTTAATGTGTATTTTGTATATTTATTTTTTCTAGAAATATACGTTCTTTTATCTGATTTTTTTTTATTGAATTTGAAACGAATTTACCTTATTTTGAATATCTATTTTCATGCAAATTAAAATACTTCTGTGTATTTTTGTATATAGTTTTATATAAATTTACGTTATTTTATGTGTATTTTGTATATTTATATTTATACAAATACACATTCTTTTATTGGTATTTTGTATATTTATTTTGATACGAATTTACATTATTTTATGTGTATTTTGTATACATTTTTTTTATACGTATTTACTTCATTTTATGTGTATTTTGTATATATATTTTTATAGAAATCTACGTTATTTTATGTGTATTCGTATATATATTTTGAAACAAATTTACATTGTTTTATATGTATTTTGCATATCTATTTCAATACAAATTTACCTTATTGTATGTGTTTTTTGTATATTTATTTTAATACAAATTTAATTTTTTGATGTGTATTTTGGTATATATATTTTTATAAATAAAAAAAAATGCGATATTTTATGGGTATTTTTATAAATATTTTGATACAAATCTACATTATTTTATGTATTTTGTATATAGATTTCAATTCAAATTTAGCTTATTTTATCTGTATTTTATATATCTATTTTCATACGAATTTAATTACTTCTGTGTATTTTTGTATATAGTTTTATACAAATTTACGTTATTTTATGTGTATTTTGTATATTTATATTTATACAAATACACATTCTTTTATTGGTATTTTGTTTATTTATTTTGATACGAATTTACATTATCTTATGTGTATTTTGTATACATTTTCTTATACGTATTTACTTCATTTTATGTGTATTTTGTATATATATTTTTATACAAATCTCCGTTATTTTATGTGTATTCGTATATATATTTTGAAACAAATTTACATTGTTTTATATGTATTTTGCATATCTATTTCAATACAGATTTACCTTATTGTATGTGTATTTTGTATATTTATTTTAATACAAATTAATTTTTTCATGTGTATTTTGGTATATATTTTTTTTAAAAATGCGTTATTTGATGGGTATTTTGCATCTTTATTTTCATACAAATTTACATTGTTTTATTAATATTCTGTGTATTTATTTTGATACGATTTTACATTATTCTATTTGTGTTTTATATATTTTTTTTATACATATTTACATTATTTAATGTGTATTTTGTATATTTTAAAACAAATTTACGTTATTTTATGCGCATCTGTTAAAATATTTTGATGCAAATTTACATTATTTTATGTATTTTGTATATATATTTCAATACAAATTTAGTTTATTTTATGTATATTTTGTATATCTATTTTCATTTGTATCAAAATAAATAAACAAAATAGCAATAAAATAATGTAAATTTGTATGAGAACAAATACACATAAAATAACGCAAATTTCTAAAAAAATATATGTACAAAAATGCACATAAAATAAAGCAAATTTGCAAATTTGTATTGAAATAGATATGCAAAATACATATAAAACAATGTAAATTAGTTTCAAAATATATATACGAATACACATAAAATAACGTAGATTTCTATAAAAATATATACAAAATACACATAAAATGAAGTAAATACGTATAAAAAAATGAATACAAAATACACATAAAAATCGTATCAAAATAAATAAACAAAATACCAGTAAAAGAATGTGTATTTGTAAAAATATAAATATACAAAATACACATAAAATATCGTAAATTTGTATAAAACTATATACAAAAATACACAGAAGTAATTAAATTTGTATGAAAATATATATACAAAATACAGCTAAAATAAGCTAAATTTGAATTGAAATGTACATACAAAATACATAAAATAATGTAAATCTGTATCAAAATATTTATACAAATACATATAATAACGTAGATTTGTTTAAAAATATATAAACAAAATACACATTAAGTAATGTAAATACGTATAAAAAATATGTACAAAATACATATATAATCATGTAATTCGTATCAAAATAAATAAACAAAATAGCAATAAAATAATGTAAATTTGTATGAGAAAACATATACAAATAACGCAAATTTCTATAAAAATATATGTACAAAAATGCACATAAAATAAAGTAAATTTGCAAAAAAATATATATATAAAACACACACTAAATAATGTAAATGCGTACATAAAATAACCTAAATTTGTATAAAACTATATACAAAAATACACAAAAATAATTTAAATTTGTTTGAAAAGAAATATACAAAATAAACATAAAATTAGGTAAATTTGTATTGAAATACATATACAAAATACACATCAAATAATGTAAATTTGAATGAAAATATATAAAGAAATACACTTAAAATAACGTAAATTTGTATAAAATATATATGCAAGATACACATTAAATAATGTAAATGTGTATAAAAAAATATATACAAAAAACAAATAGAATAATGTAAAATCGTATCAAAATAAATACACAGAATATCAATAAAATAATGTAAATTTGTATGAAAATAAAGATACAAAATTCCCAAAAATTATCGCATTTTTTATAAAAATATATTTACCAAAATACACATAAAATATTTAAATTTGTATTCAAATAAATATACAAAATGCATATACAGTAAGGTAAATTTGTATTGAAAGAGATATTCAAAAATACATATAAAACAATGTAAATTTGTTTCAAAATATATATACGAATACACATAAAATAAAGTAGATTTCTATAGAAATATATATACAAAATACATATGAAATTATGTAAATACGTATAAAAATATATATACAAAATACATATCAAATAATGTAAATTCGTGTCAAAATAAATCAACAAAATATCATGAAAAGAATGTGTATTTGTATGAAAATAGATAATAGATAATAAATTTGAATAAAATATATATGCAAGATACACATTAAATAATGTAAATATGTATAAAAAAGTATATACAAAAAACAAATAGAATAATGTAACATCGTATCAAAATAAATACACCGAATATTAATAAAATAATGTAAATTTGTATGAAAATAAAGATGCAAAATTCCCATAAAATAGCGCATTTCTTATAAAAATATATATACCAAAATACACATAAAATATTTAAATTTGCATTGAAATAAATATACAAAATGCACATACAATAAGGTAAATTTGTATTGAAAGAGCTATGCAAAAATACATATAAAACAATGTAAATTTGTTACAAAAAAATATATATACGAAAACAAATAAAAAAACGTAGATTTCTATAAAAATATATATACAAAATACACATAAAATTAAGTAAATACGTATAAAAAAATGTATACAAAATACACATAAAATAATATAATTTCGAATTAAAATAAATGTAAATTTGAATGAAAATATAAAAACAAATACACTTAAAATAACGTAAATTTGTATAAAATATATATGGAAGATACACATTAAATAATGTAAATGTGTATAAAAAAATATATACAAAAAACAAATAGAATAATGTAAAATCGTATCAAAATAAATACAAAGAGTATCAATAAAATAATGTAAATTTGTATGAAAATAATGATGCAAAATTCCCAAAAATTATCGCATTTTTTATAAAAATATATATACCAAAATACACATAAAATATTTAAATTTGTATTGAAATAAATATACAAAATGCATATACAGTAAGGTAAATTTGTATTAAAAGAGATATTCAAAAATACATATAAAACAATGTAAATTTGTTTCAAAATATGTATACGAATACACATAAAATAAAGTAGATTTCTATTGAAATATATATAAAAAATACATATGAAATTATGTAAATACGTATAAATATATATATACAAAATACATATCAAATAATGTAAATTTTTGTATATGTATTTTTATAAAAATATGCTTTATTCGATGGGTATTTTGCATCTTTATTTTCATACAAATTTACGTTATTTTATTGATATTCTGCTCATTCATTTTGATACGATTTGACATTATTCTATATGTATTTTGTATATATTTTTCATACAAATTTACGTTATTTTATGTGTATTTGTTTATATATTTTGACACAAATTTACAATATTTTATGGGTATTTTGTATATATATTTTAAAAGAAATTTACCTAGTTTTATGTGTATTTTGAATATCTATTTTCATACAAACTCAAATTATTTATATGTATTTTTGTATATATTTCAATGCAAATTTTAGTTATGTTATGTGTATTTTGTAAATCTATTTTCATTCAAATATATATTATTTTATTGGTATTTTGTTGATTTATATTCATACAAATTTACATTATTTTATATGTACTTTTTATATATATCTTTATACGCATTTACATTATTTAATATTTATTTTGAATGTATAATTTTATACAAATTCATGGTATTTTATGTGTATTTGTATATATATTTTCATATAAATTTACATTATTTTATGTGTATTTTGTACATATATTTCATTACAAATTTACCTTATTTTATGTTTATTTTGTATGTGTATTTTGTACATTTATATTTATACACGTTTACTCATACAAATTTATATTATTTTATTGGTATTTTGTTTATTTATTTTGATACGAATTACATGATTATATGTGTATTTTGTACACATTTTTTTATACGTATTTACATTATTTAATGTGTATTTTGTTTATATATTTTCATACAAATTCACGTTATTATATGTGTATTTGTATAAATATTTTGATACAAATCTACTTTATTTCATGTATTTTGTATATATATTTCAATTCAAATTTAGCTTATTTTGTGTGTATTATGTATATTTTCATACAAATTTAATTACTTCTGTGTATTTTTGTATATAGTTTTATATAAATATACGTTATTTTATGTGTATTTTGTATATTTATATTTATACAAATACACATTCTTTTATTTGTATTTTGTTTATTTATTTTGATACGAATTTACATTATTCTATGTGTATTTTGCATACATTTTTTATACGTATTTACTTCATTTTAGGTGTATTTTGTATATATATTTTTATAGAAATCTACGTTATTTTATGTGTATTCGTATACATATTTTGAAACAAATTTAAATTGCTTTATATGTATTTTGCATATCTATTTCAATACAAATTTACCTTATTGTACATATAAAACAATGTATATTTGTTTCAAAATATATGTACGAATATAAATCAAATAACGTAGATTTCTATAAAAATATATATACAAAATACACATAAAAATAAGTAAATACGTATAAAAAAATGTAAACAAAATGCACATAAAATAATGTAAATTCGAAACAAAATAAATAAACAAAATACCAATAAAAAAATGTGTATTTGTATAAATATAAATGTACAAAATACACATACAAAATAAACATAAAATAAGTTAAATTTGTAATGAAATATATGAACAAAATACACATAAAATAATGTAAATTTATATGAAAATATATATACTAATACACATAAAATACCATGAATTTGTATAAAATTATATATTCAAAATAAATATTAAATAACGTAAATGCGTATAAAAATATATATACAAAGTACATATAAAATAATGTAGATTCGTATCAATATAAATCAACAAAATACCAATAAAATAATATATATTTGAATGAAAATAGATTTACAAAATACACATAAACTAACTAAAATTTGTATTGAAATATATACAAAAATACATAAAAATAATTTGAGTTTGTATGAAAATAGATATTCAAAATACACATAAAACTAGGGAAATTTCTTTTGAAATATATATACAAAATACCCATAAAATATTGTAAATTTGTATCAAAATATATAAACAAATACGCATAAAATAACGTAAATTTGTATGAAAAATATATACAAAATACACATAGAATAATGTCAAATCGTATCAAAATGAAAAGCAGAATATCAATAAAATAACGTTAATTTGTATGAAAATAAAGATGCAAAATACCCAAAAAATAAAGCATATTTTTTTAAAAATACATATAGAAAAATACACATAGAATAATTAAATTTTTATTAAAATTAATATACAAAATGCATATACAATAAATTTAAATTTGATTATATTAAATGAAATAAATATCAAAAATAAGCATAAAATAAGGTAAATTTGTAATAAAATATATGCAAGAATACACATAAAATAATATAAATTTGTATGAAAATATATATACAAATACACATAAAATAACATGAATTTGTATAGAATTTGTTTCAAAATATATACGAATACACACAATAAAATAACGTAAATTTTTATGAAAATGTATATATAAAATACACATAAAATAATTTAAATACGTCGAAAAATATGTATACAAAATACACATAAAATAATGTAAATTCGTAAAAAATTAAATACACAAAATTCCAATAAAAGAATGTATATTTGTAGGAAAATATATATACAAAAAACAAATAAAATAACTATAATTTGTATAAAAATATATAAAAAAATACACAAAAGTAATTTAAATTTGTTTGAAAATAGATATGCAAAATACACATAAAGTATTGAAATACATATACAAAACTCACATAAAATAAATTAAATATGAATTAAAATATATAAACAAATACATATAAAATAACGTAAATTTGATAAAATATATATACAAAATACATTAAATATTTTAAATATGTATAAAATATATATTATATTATATATTTTTTTGATATTTGCGTTATTTATGTGTATTTTGTATATGTTTTCTCATAGAAAATTACATTATTTTATTGGTATTTTGTCTATTTATTTTGATACGAATTACATGATTATTTGTGTATTTTGTACATTTTTTTTATACGTATTTACATTATTTAATGTGTATTTTGTTTATATATTTTTATACAAATTTACGTTATTATATGTGTATTTGTATAAGTATTTTGATACAAATTTACATTATTTTATGTATTTTGTATATATATTTCAATTCAAATTTAGCTTATTTTATGTGTATTTTGTATATCTATTTATTTTAATACAAAATCAAACATTTTATGTTTTTTCGTATATATATTTTTATAAAAAATGCGTTATTTTATGGGTATTTTGCATCTTAATTTTCATACAAATTTACATTATTTTATTAATATTTTCTGTATTTATTTTGATACGATTTAACATTATTTTATTTGTGTTTTGTATATATTTTTTTATACATATTTACATTATTTAATGTTTTTTTTGTATATATATTTGATACAAATTTACGTTATTTTAAGTCTTATGTTTATATATTTTCATTCAAATTTACATTATTTTATGTGTATTTTGTATATGTATTTCAATACAAATTTACCTATTTTTATATGTTTTTTGTATATTTATTTTCATACAAGTTTAAATTATTTTTGTGTATTTTTGTATATAGTTTTATACAAATTTAGGGTATTTTATGTGTATTTTATATATCTATTTTCATACAAATACACATTCTTTTCATGATATTTTGTTTATTTATTTTGACACGAATTAACATTATTTAATGTGTATTTTGTATATATATTTTTATACGTATTTACATTATTTCAAGTGTATTTTGTATATATATTTCTATAGAAATCTGCGTTATTTTATGTGTATTCGTATATATTTTGCAACAAATTTACATTGTTTGATGTGTATTTTGCATATTTTTTCAATACAAATTTACCTTATTGTATGTGCATTTTGTATATTAATTTTAATACAAATTTTATTAATCTATGTGTATTTTTGTATATGTATTTTTATAAAAATATGCTTTATTTTATGGGTATTTTGCATCTTTATTTTCATACAAATTTACATTATTTTATTGATATTGTGTATTTATTTTGATATGTTTTTACATTATTCTATGTGTATTTTGTATATATATTTTATATAAAATGTATTTGTTTTCATTTCATACAAATCTACATTATTTTATGTGTTTTTTGTACATGTATTTAAATACAAATTTAACTAGTTATATGTGTATTTTGTATATCTATTTTGTATGTATATTTTCATAGAAATTTACTCTATTTTATGAGTATTCGTATATATATTTTAATACAAATTTACTTTATTAATGTGTATTTTGCATATCTATTTCAATACAAATTTACTTTATTGTACGTGCATTTTGTATATTTATTTTAATACAAATTTAATTATTTTATATGTATTTTTGTATATATATTTTTATGCAAATATGCGTTATTATATGGATATTTTGCATCTTTATTTTCATACAAATTTACATTATTTTATTGATACTCTCTTTATTTATTTTGATACGACTTAACATTATTCTATGTGTTTATATTGTATATATTTTTTTTATACATATTTACATTATTTAATGCTCATTTTGTATATATATTTTATCCAAATTTACATTATTTTATGTGTATTTGTTTATATATTTTCATACATATTTACATTATTTTATGTGTTTTTTGTATATATAATTTTCTACGTATTTAAATTATTTTATGTGTATTTTGTATATACATTTTCATTAAAAAATTATGTTATTTTATTGTGTGTATAAGTATATATTTTGATACAAATTTTATACAAATTCATGTTATTTAATGTGTATTTGTATATATATTTCATACAAATTTATATTATTTTATGGGTATTTTTTCATATATTTCATTACAAATTTACCTTATTTTATGTTTATTTTGTATTTTAATTTCATTCAATTTTAAATTATTTTATGTGTATATTTGTATTTGTATTTAGGTTATTTTATGTGTATTTTGTATATATATTTTCATCCAAAAATACATTATTATATTGGTATTTTCTTAATTTAATTCGATACGAATTTAGATTATTTCATAGGTATTTTGTATACATATTTTTATACTCATTTACATTATCTAATGTGTGTTTTGTATATATATTTTTATGCAAATTTATTTTATGTTCATTTTTGTACATATATTTTTATAGAAATTTGCGTTATTTTATGTATATAGTTTTATATAAATTTACGTTATTTTATGTGCATTTTGTATATCTATATTTATACAAATACACATTCTTTTATTGCTATATTGTTTATTTATATTTATACGAATTTACATTATTTTATGTGTATTTTGTATACATTTTTTTATACGTATTTACTTAATTTTATGTGTATTTTGTATATGTATTTTTATAGAAATCTACGTTATTTTATGTATTCGCATATATATTTTGAAACAAATTTACATTATTTTATATGTATTTTGCGTATCTATTTCAATACAAATTTACCTTATTGTATGTGCATTTTGTATATTTATTTTGATAGAAATTCAAATATTTTATGTGTATTTTGGTATCAATAATTTTAAAAAAATGCGTTATTTTATAGGTATTTTGCATCTTAATTTTCATACAAATTTACATTATTTTATTAATATTCTGTGTATATATTTTGATACGATTTTACATTATTCTATTTGTGTTTTGTATATATTTTTTTATACATATATACATTATTTAATGTGTATTTTGTATATATATTTCATACAAATTTACGTTATTATATGTGTATTTGTTTATATATTTTCTTTCAAATTTACATTATTTTATGTGTATTTTGTATATGTATTTCAATAGAAATTAACCTAATTTTATGTGTATTTTTGTATATAGTTTTATACAAATTTTGGTTATTTTATGTATTTTGTATATACATTTCAATTCAAATTTAGCTTATTTTATCTGTATTTTGTATATCTATTTTCATACGAATTTAACTACTTCTGTGTATTTTTGTATATAGTTTTATACAAATTTACGTTATTTTATGTGTATTTTGTATATTTATATTTATACAAATACACATTCTTTTATTGGTATTTTGTTTATTTATTTTGATACGAGTTTACATTATTTTATGTGTATTTTGTATACATTTTTTATACGTATTTACTTCATTTTATGTGTATTTTGTATATATATTTTTATACAAATCTACGTTATTTTATGTGTATTCGTATATATATTTTGAAACAAATTTACATTGTTTTATATGTATTTTGCATATCTGTTTCAATACAGATTTACCTTATTGAATGTGTATTTTGTATATTTATTTTAATATAAATAAAAATTTTTATGTGTATTTTTGTATATATATTTAAAAAAAAATGCGTTATTTTATGGGTATTTTGCTTCTTTATTTTCATACAAATTTACATTATTTTATTAATATTCTGTGTATTTATTTTGATACGATTTTACATTATTCTATTTGTGTTTTGTATATATTTTTTTATACAAATTTACGTTATTTTAAGTGTATTTGTTTATGTATTTTCATTCAAATTTACAGTATTTTATGTGTATTTTGTATATGTATTTCAATACAAATTTACCTAATTTATGTGTATTTTGTATATTTATTTTCATTCAAATTTAAATTATATTAAATTATATAGTTTTATACAAATTTATGTTATCTTATGTGTATTTTGTATATTTATTTTCATACAAATACACATTCTTTTATTGACATTTTGTTTATTTATTTTGACGCGAATTTACTTTATTTAATGTGTATTTTGTATATATATTTTTATACGTATTTACATCCTTTCATGTGTATTTTGTATATTTATAAAAAATGCGTTATTTTATGGGTATTTTGCATCTTTATTTTCATACAAATTTACATTATTTTATTTACATTCTGTGTATTTATTTTAATACGATTTTACATTATTCTATTTGTGTTTTGTATATATATTTTTTATACATATTTACATTATTTAATGAGTATTTTTTATATATATTTTACAAATTTATGTTAATTTAAGTGTATTTGTTTATATATTTTCATTCAAATTTACATTATTTTATGTGTATTTTGTATATGTATTTCTTTACAAATTTACCTAATTTTATGTGTATTTTGTATATTTATTTTCATACAAATATAACTTATGTTTGTGTATTTTTATATTTAGTTTTATACAAATTTACGTTATTTTATGTGTATTTTGTATATGTATTTTCATACAAATACACATTCTTTTATTGATATTTTAATTATTTATTTTGACACGAATTTACATTATTTAATGTGTATTTTGTATATATATTTTTATACGTATTTATAACATTTCATGTGTATTTTGTATATATATTTCTATAGAAATCTACGTTATTTTATGTGTATTCGTATATATATTTTGAAACAAATCTACATTATTTTATGTGTATTTTGTATATATATTTCATTATAAATTTGCCTTATTTTAGGTTTATTTTTATATCTATTTTCATTCAAATTCAAATCATTTTATGTGTATATATTTATTTGTATTTACGTTATTTTAAGTGTATTTTCTATATATATTTTCATTCAAAATTACATTATTTTATCGGTATTTTGTTCATTTATTTCGATACGAATTTAGATTATTTCATGTGTATTTTCTATACATATACATATAGAGTAAATTTCTATGAAAATATATATTCAAAATACATATAAAATTATGTAAATAAGTATAAAAATATATATATCAAATACACCTAAAAAAAATGAAAATTCGTATCAAAATAAATAAATAAAATTCCGATAAAAGAACGTATATTTGTAGGAAAATAAATATACAAAATACATAGAAAATTACGAAAATTTGTAAAAAATATATACAAAAATACACAAAATTAATTTCCATTTCTATGAAAATAGATATACAAAATGCACATATAATTAGTTAAATTTGTATTTAAATTCATGTACAAAATTCACTTAAAATAATGTAAATTTGTATGAAATGAAAACAAATTCACATAAAATAACGTACATTGGTATAAAATATATATACAAAATATACATAGAATAATGTAAAATCGTATCAAAATAAATACACAGAATATCAATAAAATAATGTAATTTTGTATGAAAATAAAGATGCAAAATACCCATAAAATAAAGCATATTTTTATAAAAATACATATACAAAAATACACATAGAATAGCTAAATTTGTATTAAAATTAATATACAAAATGCACGTACAGTAAAGTAAATTTGTATTGAAAAAATATGCAAAATGCACATAAAACAATGTATATTTGTTTCAAAATATATATACGAATACACATAAAATAACGTATATTTCTATAGAAATATATATACAAAATACACATGAAATGACGTAAATACGTATAAAAATATATATACACAATACACATTAAATAATGTAAATTCGCATCAAAATAAATGAACAAAATATCAATAAAAGAATGTGTATTTGTATGATAATAGATATACAAAATACACATAAAATATTGTAAATTTGTATAAAACTCTATACAAAAATACACAAAAAATAATTTAAATTTGTATAAAATATATGTACAAAATACACATGAAATTAGGTAAATTTCTATTGAAATACATATACAAAATACACATAAAATAATATAAATTTGAATAAAAATATATAAACAAATACACTTAAAATAACGAAAATTTGTATGAAATATATATAGAAAATACACATTAAATAATGTAAATATGTATAAAAAAATATATACAAAACACAAATAGAATAATGTAAAATAGTATCAAAATAGATACACAGAATATTAATAAAATAATGTAAATTTGTATGAAAATAAAGATGCAAATTACCCATAAAACAACGCATTTTTTATGAAAATATATATACCAAAATGCACATAAAATATTTAAATTTGTATTACAATAAATATACAAAATGCACATACAATAAGGTAAATTTGTATTGAAATAGATATGCAAAATACATATAAAACAATGTAAATTTGTTTCAAAATATACATACGAATACACATAAAATAACGTAGATTTCTATAAAATATATATACAAAATACACATAAAATGAAGTAAATACGTATAAGAAAATGTATACAAAATACGCATAAAATAATGTAAATTCGTATCAAAATAAATAAACTAAATGCCAATAAAAGAATGTTTACTTGTATAAATATAAATATACAAAATACACATAAATTAACGTAAAATTGTATAAAACTTAATACAAAAATAAACAAAAATAATTAAATTTGTTTGAAAATAGATATAGAAAAGACACATAAAATAAGCTAATTTGAATTGAAATAAATATAGAAAATACATAAAATAATGTAAATTTGTATCAAAATATATATTCAAATACACATATAATAACGTAAATTTGTATAAAAATATATAAACAAAATACACATTAAATAATGTAAATACGTATAAAAGATATGTACGTAATGTAAAAATTTATAAAATTAAAGATGCAAAATACCCATAAAATATCTCATATTTAAAAAAATATATATACAAAAATACACATAAAATAATTAAATTTGGATTAAAATAAATATACAAAATACATATACAATAAGGTAGAGTTTTATTGAAATAGATATGCAAAACACACATAAAATAATGAAAATTTTTATCAAAATATATACGAATACACACAATAAAATTACGTAAATTTTTATGAAAATATATATACAAAATACACATAAAATAATGTAAATACATAGAAAAATATATATACAAAATACACATAAAATAATGTAAATTCGTATCAAAATAAATAAACAAAATTTCCTCTAAAAGAATGTATATGTGTAGGAAAATATATATACAAAATACAAATAAAATAAAATAAAATTGTATAAAAATAATACATAAAAATACACAAAAATAATTTAAATTTGTTTGAAAATAGATATGCAAAATACAAATGAAATAACGCAAATTTTTATTGAAATACATATACAAAATACACATAAAATAATGTAAATTTGTATGAAAATATATAAACAAATACACATAAGATAACGTAAGTTTCCATAAAATATATGTACAAAATATACGTTAAATAATGTAAATATGTCTAAAAATATATATACAAAATACACAGAATAACGTAAAATCGTATCAAAATAAATAAACAGACAATCAATAAAATAATGTAAATTTGTATGAAAATAAAGCTGCAAAATACCCATATAATAACGCATATTTGTTTAAAAATATATATACAAAAATACACATAAAATAATTAATTTGCATCAAAATAAATATACAAAAGGCACATACAATAAAGAAAATTTGTATTGAAATAGATATGCGAAATACACATAAATAATGTAAATTTGTATCAAAATATATATACGAATACACATAAAATAGAGTAAATTTCTATGAAAATATATATTCAAAATACATATAAAATTATGTAAATAAATATAAAAATATATATATCAAATACACCTAAAATAATGAAAATTCGTATCAAAATAAATAAACAAAATTCCGATAAAAGAACGTATATTTGTAGGAAAATAAATATACAAAATTCACATAAAATTACGAAAATTTGAATAAAAATATATACTAAAATACACAAAATTAATTTGAATTTGTATGAAAATAGATATACATAATACACATATAATTAGTTAAATTTGTATTTGAATACATGTACAAAATACACATAAAATAATGTAAATTTGTATGAAATGAAAACAAATTCTTATAAAATAACGTTCATTTGTATGAAATATATATACAAAATATACATAGCATAATGTAAAATCGTATCAAAAAAAATACACAGAATATCAATAAAATAAGGTAAATTTGTATGAAAATAAAGATGCAAAATACCCATAAAATAAAGCTTTTTTTTTATGAAAATACATCTACAAAAATTCACATAGAATAATTAAATTTGTATCAAAATTAATATACAAAATGCACGTACAATAAGGTAAATTTATATTGAAAAAATATGCAAAATGCACATAAAACAATGTATATTTGTTTCAAAATATATATACGAATACACATAAAATAACATATATTTCTATAGAAATATATATACAAAATACACATGAAATGACGTAAATACGTATAAAAATATATATACACAATACACATTAAATAATGTGAATTCGCGTCAAAATAAATAAACAAAATATCAATAAAAAATGTGTATTTGTATGAAAATAGATATACAAAATACACATAAAATATTTTAAATTTTTATAAAACTCTTTTTAATAAAATATATATACCAAAATAATAAAATTTTTAAATTTATATTACAATAAATATACATTGAAATAGATATATATTGAAATAGATATGCTAAATACATATAAAACAATGTAAATTTGCTTCAAAATATATATACCAATACACATAAAACAACGGAGATTACTATAAAAATATATATACAAAATACACATTAAATGAAGTAAATACGTATAAGAAAATGTATACAAAGTACACATAAAATAATTAAATTTGTATTAAAATAAATATGCAAAATACACATACAATAAGGTAAATCTATATTGAAATAGATATGCAAAATAAACATAAAATAATGTAAATTTGTATCAAATCATATACGAATACACACAATCAAATAACGTAAATTTTTATGAAAATATATATAAAAAATACACATAAAATAATGTAAATACGTAGAAAAATATATATACAAAATACACATAAAATTATGTAAATTCTTATGAAAATAAATGAACAAAATTCCACATAAAGAATGTATATTTATAGGAAAATATAAATACAAAATACAAATAAAATAACTAAAATTTGTATAAAAATATATAAAAAATACATAAAAATAATTTAAATTTGTTTGAAAATAGATATGCAAAATACACATAAAATTAGGCAAATCTGTATTGAAATACATATACAAATTACACATAAAATATTGTAAATTTGTATGAAAATATATAAACAAATACACATAAAATAGCGTAAATTTATATAAAATATATATACAAAATATACATTAAATAATGTAAATGTGTATAAAAATATATATACAAAATACACATAGAATAATGTAAAATCGTATCAAAAAAAATAAACAGAATATCAATAAAATAATGTAAATTTGTATGAAAATAAAGATGCAAAATACCCAAATAATAACGCATATTTTTACAAAAATACACATAAAATAATTAAATTTGTATTAAATTAAATATACAAAATACACATACAATATGGTAAATTTGTATTGAAATAGATATTCAAAATAAACATGAATAATGTAAATTTGTATCAAAATATATATACCCATAAAATAGAGTAAATTTCTATGAAAATATATACTCAAAACACAAATAAAATGATATAAATAAGTATAAAAATATACATATCAAATACACCTAAAATAATGTAAATTCGTATAAAAATAAATAAACAAAATTACGATAAAAGATGCAAGATACACATTAAATAATGTAAATATGTATAAAAAAATATATACAAAAAACAAATAGAATAATGTGAAATCGTATCAAAATAAATACACCGAATATTAATAAAATAATGTAAATTTGTATGAAAATAAAGATGCAAAATTCCCATCAAATAGCGCATTTCTTATATAAATATATATACCAAAATACACATAAAATATTTAAATTTGTATTGAAATAAATATACAAAATGCACATACAATAAGGTAAATTTGTATTGAAAGAGATATGCAAAAATACATATAAAACAATGTAAATTTGTTTCAAAATATATATACGAATACACATAAAATAACGTAGATTTCTATAAATATATATATACAAAATACACATAAAATTAAGTAAATATGTATAAAAATAGATATACAAAATACACATAGAATAATGTAAAATTGTTTCAAAAAAAAAAAAAACAGAATATAAATTAAATAATGTAAATTTGTATAAAAATAAAAATGCAAAATACCCATAAAATAAGGCATATTTTTATAAAAATACATATACAAAAATACACATAGCATAATTAAATTTGTATTAAAATTAATATACAAAATGCATATACAATAAGGAAAATTTGTATTGAAAAAATATGCAAAATACACATAAAACAGTGTAAATTTATTTCAAAATCTATATACGAATACTCATAAATCAACGTAGATTTCTATAGAAATATATATACAAAATACACATCAAATGATGTAAACATATATATATATATATATATATATATCTATATATATAGATATATATATATATATATATATATATATATATATATATATATATATATATATATATATATATATATATATATATATATATATATATATATATATATATATATATATATATATATATATATAAAATACACATTAAATAATGTAAATTCGCGTCAAAGTAAATAAACAAAATATCAATAAAAGAATGTGTATTTATATGAAAATAGATATACAATATATACATAAAATCACCTAAATTTGTATAAAACTATATACAAAAATACACAAAAATAATTTTAATTTGTATGAAAATAAATATACAAAATACACATAAAATTAGGTAAATTTGTATTGAAATACATTTACAAAATACACATAAAATAATGTAAATTTGAATGAAAATATATAAACAAATACACTTAAAATAACGTAAATTTGTATAAAATATATATAAAAAATACACATTAAATAATGTAAATATGTATAAAAGAATATATACAAAACACAAATAGAATAATATAAAATCGTATCAAAATAATTACACAGAATATTAATAAAATAATGTAAATTTGTATGAAAATTAAGATGCAAAATACCCATAAAATAATGCATTTTTTATAAAAATATTTATACCAAGACACACATAAAATATTTGAATTTGTATTAAAATAAATATACAAAATGCACATACAATAAGGAAAATTTGTATTGAAATAGATATGCAAAATACATATAAAACCATGTAAATTTAAAAAAAAAAAATATACACGAATACACATAAAATTACGTAGATTTCTATGAAAATAAATATACAAAATACACATAAAATGAAGTAAACTCGTATCAAAATAAATAAACAAAATACTAATAAAAGAATGTGTATTGTATATATATAAATTTACAAAATACAAACAAAATAACGTACATTTATATAAAACTATATGCAAAAATACACAAAAGTAATTAAATTTGTGTGAAAATAGATATACAAAATACATGTGTATTTTGTATATTTATTTTCATACAAATTGAAACTATTTTTGTTTATTTTTTTATATATTTTCATACAAATTTTCGTTATTTAATGTCTATTTTGTATATTTATTTTTTCTACAAATATACGTTCTTTTATCTGAATTTTGTTTATTGAATTTGAAACGAATTTCCCTTATTTTGTATATCTATTTTCATACAAATTAAAATACTTCTGTGTATTTTTGTATATAGTTTTATATAAATTTACGTTATTTTATGTGTATTTTGTATATATATATTTATACAAATACACATTCTTTTATTGGTATTTTGTATATTTATTTTGATACGAATTTACATTATTTTATGTGTATTTTGTATACATTTTTTTATACCGTACGTATTTACTTCATTTTATGTGTATTTTGTATATATATTTTTATAGAAATCTACGTTATTTTATGTGTATTCGTATATATATTTTGAAACAAATTTACATTGTTTTATATGTATTTTGCATATCTATTTCAATACAAATTTACCTTATTGTATGTGTTTTTTGTATATTTATTTTAATACAAATTTAATTTTTTGATGTGTATTTTGGTATATATATTTTTATAAATAAAAAAAATGCGTTATTTTATGGGTATTTTTATAAATATTTTGATACAAATCTACATTATTTTATGTATTTTGTATATACATTTCAATTCAAATTTAGCTTATTTTATCTGTATTTTGTATATCTATTTTCATACGAATTTAATTACTTCTGTGTATTTTTGTATATAGTTTTATACAAATTTACGTTATTTTATGTGTATTTTGTATATTTATATTTATACAAATACACATTCTTTTATTGGTATTTTGTTTATTTATTTTGATACGAATTTACATTATTTTATGTGTATTTTGTATACATTTTCTTATACGTATTTACTTAATTTTATGTGTATTTTGTATATATATTTTTATACAAATCTACGTTATTTTATGTGTATTCGTATATATATTTTGAAACAAATTTACATTGTTTTATATGTATTTTGCATATCTATTTCAATACAGATTTACCTTATTGTATGTGTATTTTGTATATATATTTTAATACAAATTAATTTTTTCATGTGTATTTTGGTATATATATATTTATAAAAAATGCGTTATTTAATGGGTATTTTGCATCTTTATTTTCATACAAATTTACATTGTTTAATTAATTTTCTGTGTATTTATTTTGATACGATTTTACATTATTCTATTTGTGTTTTGTATATATTTTGTTATACATATTTACATTATTCAATGTGTATATTGTATATTTTAAAACAAATTTACGTTATTTTATGCGCATCTGTTAAAATATTTTGATACAAATTTACATTATTTTATGTATTTTGTATATATATTTCATTACAAATTTAGTTTATTTTATGTATATTTTGTAAATCTATTTTCATTTGTATCAAAATAAATAAACAAAATAGCAATAAAATAATATAAATTTGTATGAGAAAACATATACAAATACACAAAAAATAACGCAAATTTCTAAAAAAATATATGTACAAAAATGCACATAAAATAAAGTAAATTTGCAAATTTGTATTGAAATAGATATGCAAAATACATATAAAACAATGTAAATTTGTTTCAAAATATATATACGAATACACATAAAATAAAGTAGATTTCTATAAAAATATATACAAAATACACATAAAATGAAGTAAATACGTATAAAAAATTGAATACAAAAAATACATAAAAATCGTATTAAAATAAATAAACAAAATACCAGTAAAAGAATGTGTATTTGTAAAAATATAAATATACAAAATACACATAAAATATCGTAAATTTGTATTAAACTATATACAAAAATACACAGAAGTAATTAAATTTGTATGAAAATATATATACAAAATACAGCTAAAATAAGCTAAATTTGAATTGAAATGTACATACAAAATACATAAAATAATGTAAATCTGTATCAAATATTTATACAAATACATATAATAACGTAGATTTATTTAAAAATATATAAACAAAATACACATTAAGTAATGTAAATACGTATAAAAATATGTACAAAATACACATAATAATCATGAAATTCGTATCAAAATAAATAAGCAAAATAGTAATAAAATAATGTAAATTTGTATGAGAAAACATATACAAATAACGCAAATTTCTATAAAAATATATGTACAAAAATGCACATAAAATAAAGTAAATTTGCAAAAAATTATATATATAAAACACACACTAAATAATGTAAATGCGTACATAAAATAACCTAAATTTGTACAAAACTATATACAAAAATACACAAAAATAATTTAAATTTGTTTGAAAAGAAATATACAAAATACACATAAAATTAGGTAAATTTGTATTGAAATACATATACAAAATACACATCAAATAATGTAAATTTGAATGAAAATATATAAACAAATACACTTAAAATAACGTAAATTTGTATAAAATATATATGCAAGATACACATTAAATAATGTAAATGTGTATAAAAAATATATATACAAAAAACAAATAGAATAATGTAAAATCGTATCAAAATAAATACACAGAATATCAATAAAATAATGTAAATTTGTATGAAAATAAAGATACAAAATTCCCAAAAATTATCGCATTTTTTTAAAAATATATTTACCAAAATACACATAAAATATTTAAATTTGTATTGAAATAAATATACAAGATGCATATACAGTAAGGTAAATTTGTATTGAAAGAGATATTCAAAAATACATATAAAACAATGTAAATTTGTTTCAAAATATATATACGAATACACATAAAATAAAGTAGATTTCTATAGAAATATATATACAAAATACATATGAAATTATGTAAATACGTATAAAAATATATATACAAAATACATATCAAATAATGTAAATTCGTGTCAAAATAAATAAACAAAATATCATGAAAAGAATGTGTATTTGTATGAAAATAGATAGTAGATAATAAATTTGTATAAAATATATATGCAAGATACACATTAAATAATGTAAATATGTATAAAAAAGTATATACAAAAAACAAATAGAATAATGTAACATCGTATCAAAATAAATACACCGAGTATTAATAAAATAATGTAAATTTGTATGAAAATAAAGATGCAAAATTCCCATAAAATAGCGCATTTCTTATAAAAATACATATACCAAAATACACATAAAAAATTAAAATTTGCATTGAAATAAATATACAAAATGCACATACAATAAGGTAAATTTGTATTGAAAGAGATATGCAAAAATACATATAAAACAATGTAAATTTGTTTCAAAATATATATACGAATACAAATAAAAAAACGTAGATTTCTAAAAAAATATATATACAAAATACACATAAAATTAAGTAAATACGTATAAAAAAATGTATACAAAATACACATAAAATAATGTAATTTCGAATTAAAATAAATGTAAATTTGAATGAAAATATAAAAACAAATACACTTAAAATAACGTAAATTTGTATAAAATATATATGCAAGATACACATTAAATAATGTAAATGTGTAAAAAAAAATATATACAAAAAACAAATAGAATAATGTAAAATCGTATCAAAATAAATACACAGAATATCAATAAAAATAATGTAAATTTGTATGAAAATAAAGATGCAAAATTCCCAAAAATTATCGCATTTTTTATAAAAATATTTGTCTTGAAATAAATATACAAAATGCACATACAGTAAGGTAAATTTGTATTAAAAGAGATATTCAAAAATACATATAAAACAATGTAAATTTGTTTCAAAATATATATACGAATACACATAAAATAAAGTAGATTTCTATTGAAATATATATACAAAATTCATATGAAATTATGTAAATACGTATAAAAATATATATACAAAATACATATCAAATAATGTAAATTTTTGTATATGTATTTTTATAAAAATATGCTTTATTTTATGGGTATTTTGCATCTTTATTTTCATACAAATTTACGTTATTTTATTGATATTCTGCTCATTCATTTTCATACGATTTGACATTATTCTATATGTATTTTGTATATATTTTTCATACAAATTTACGTTATTTTATGTGTATTTGTTTATATATTTTGACACAAATTTACAATATGTTATGGGTATTTTGTATATATATTTCAATGAATTTGTATAAAATTATACATTCAAAATAAATATTAAATAATGTAAATGCGTATAAAAATATATATAAAAAGTACATATAAAATAATGTAAATTCGTATCAATATAAATCAACAAAATACCTATAAAATAATATATATTTGAATGAGAATAGATTTACAAAATACACATAACCTAACTAAAATTTGTATTGAAATATATACAAAAATACATAAAAATAATTTGAGTTTGTATGAAAATAGATATTCAAAATACACATAAAACTAGGTAAATTTCTTTTGAAATATATATACAAAATACCCATAAAATATTGTAAATTTGTATCAAAATATATAAACAAATACACATAAAATAACGTAAATTTGTATGAAAAATATATACAAAATACACATAGAATAATGTTAAATCGTATCAAAATGAATGAGCAGAATATCAATAAAATAACGTTAATTTGTATGAAAATAAAGATGCAAAATACCCATAAAATAAAGCATATTTTTATAAAAATACATATAGAAAAATACACATAGAATAATTAAATTTGTATTAAAATTAATATTCAAAATGCATATACAATAAATTTAAATTTGATTATATTAAATGAAATAAATATACAAAATAACCATAAAATAAGGTAAATTTGTAATAAAATATATGTAAGAATACACATAAAATAATATAAATTTGTATGAAAATATATATACAAATACACATAAAATAACATGAATTTGTATAAAATTTGTTTCAAAATATATACGAATACGCACAATAAAATAACGTAAATTTTTATGAAAATGTATATATAAAATACACATAAAATAATTTAAATACGTAGAAAAATATATATACAAAATACACATAAAATAATGTAAATTCGTAAAAAATTAAATACACAAAATTCCAATAAAAGAATGTATATTTGTAGGAAACTATATATACAAAAAAACAAATAAAATAACTATAATTTGTATAAAAATATATACAAAAATACACAAAAATAATTTAAATTTGTTTGAAAATAGATATGCAAAATACATATAAAGTTAGGCAAATTTGTATTGAAATACATATACAAAACTCACATAAAATAATGTAAATTTGTATTAAAATATATAAACAAATACATATAAAATAACGTAAATTTGGATAAAATATATATACAAAATAAACATTAAATATTTTAAATATGTATAAAAATATATTATATTATATATATTTTTATTGATATTTGCGTTATTTATGTGTATTTTGTATATGTTTTCTCATAGAAATTTACATTATTTTATTGCTATTTTGTCTATTTATTTTGATACGAATTACATGATTATTTGTGTATTTTGTACATTTTTTTTATACGTATTTACATTATTTAATGTGTATTTTGTTTATATATTTTTATACAAATTTACGTTATTATATGTGTATTTGTATATGTATTTTGATACAAATTTACATTATTTTATGTTTTTTGTATATATATTTCAATTCAAATTTAGCTTATTTTATGTGTATTTTGTATATCTATTTATTTTAATACAAAATCAAATATTTTATGTTTTTTCGTATATATATTTTTTAAAAAAATGTGTTATTTTATGGGTATTTTGCATCTTAATTTTCATACAAATTTACATTATTTTATTAAAATTTTCTGTATATATTTTGATACGATTTTACATTATTTTATTTGTGTTTTGTATATATTTTTTTTATACATATTTACATTATTTAATGTGTTTTTTGTATATATATTTGATACAAATTTACGTTATTTTAAGTTTATATGTTTATATATTTTCATTCAAATTTACATTATTTTATGTGTATTTTGTATATGTATTTCAATACAAATTTACCTATTTTTATATGTTTTTTGTATATTTATTTTCATACAAGTTTAAATTATTTTTGTGTATTTTTGTATATAGTTTTATACAAATTTAGGTTATTTTATGTGTATTTTGTATATCTATTTTCATACAAATACACATTCTTTTCATGATATTTTGTTTATTTATTTTGACACGAATTAACATTATTTAATGTGTATTTTGTATATATATTTTTATACGTATTTACATTATTTCAAGTGTATTTTGTATATATATTTCTATAGAAATCTGCGTTATTTTATGTGTATTCGTATATATATTTTTAAAACAAATTTACATTGTTTTATGTGTATTTTGCATATTTTTTCAATACAAATTTACCTTATTGTATGTGCTTGTTGTATATTAATTTTAATACAAATTTGATTAATCTATGTGTATTTTTGTATACGTATTTTTATAAAAATATGCTTTATTATATGGGTATTTTGCATCTTTATTTTCATACAAATTTACATTATTTTATTGATATTCTGTGTATTTATTTTGATATGTTTTTACATTATTCTATGTGTATTTTGTATATATATTTTATAAAATGTATTTGTTTTCATTTCATACAAATCTACATTATTTTATGTGTTTTTTGTACATGTATTTAAATACAAATTTAACTAGTTATATGTGTATTTTGTATATCTATTTTGTATGTATATTTTCATAGAAATTTACTCTATTTTATGAGTATTCGTATATATATTTTGATACAAATTTACATTATTAATGTGTATTTTGCATATCTATTTCAATACAAATTTACTTTATTGTACGTGCATTTTGTATATTTATTTTAATACAAATTTAATTATTTTATATGTATTTTTGTATATATATTTTTATGCAAATATGCGTTATTATATGGATATTTTGCATCTTTATTTTCATACAAATTTACATTATTTTATTGATATTCTCTTTATTTATTTTGATACGATTTAACATTATTCTATGTGTTTTTTGTATATATTTTTTTTATACATTTTGTATATATATTTTATCCAAATTTACAATATTTTATGTGTATTTGTTTATATATTTTCATACATATTTACATTATTTTATGTGTTTTTTGTATATATATTTTTCTACGTATTTAAATTATTTTATGTGTATTTTGTATATACATTTTCATAAAAAAATTACGTTATTTTATTGTGTGTATAAGTATATATTTTGATACAAATTTGTGTATTTGTATATATATTTTCATACAAATTTATATTATTTGATGTGTATTTTTTCATATATTTCATTACAAATTTACCTTATTTTATGTTTATTTTGTATATTTATTTCATTCAATTTTAAATTATTTTATGTGTATATTTGTATTTGTATTTAGGTTATTTTATATGTATTTTGTATATATATTTTCATCCAAAATTACATTATTATATTGGTATTTTCTTAATTTAATTCGATACGAATTTAGATTATTTCATAGGTATTTTGTATACATATTTTTATACTCATTTACATTATCTAATGTGTGTTTTGTATATATATTTTTATGCAAATTTATTTTATGTTCATTTTTGTACATATATTTTTATAGAAACTTGCGTTATTTTATGTATATAGTTTTATATAAATTTACGTTATTTTATGTGCATTTTGTATATTATATTTATACAAATACACATTCTTTTATTGCTTTATTGTTTATTTATATTTATACGAATTTACATTATTTTATGTGTATTTTGTATACATTTTTTTATACGTATTTACTTAATTTTATGTTTATTTTGTATATGTATTTTTATAGAAATCTACGTTATTTTATGTGTATTCGCATATATATTTTAAAACAAATTTACATTATTTTATATGTATTTTGCATATCTATTTCAATACAAATTTACTTTATTGTATGTGCATTTTGTATATTTATTTTGATACAAATTCAAATATTTTATGTGTATTTTGGTATCAATAATTTCATAAAAAAATGCGTTATTTTATAGGTATTTTTTATCTTAATTTTCATACAAATTTACATTATTTTATTAATATTCTGTGTATATATTTTGATACGATTTTACATTATTCTATTATATTTTTATACGTATTTACGTCATTTCATGTGTATTTTGTATATATATTTCTATAGAAATATATGTTATTTTATGTGTATTCGTATATATATTTTGAAACAAATATACATTGTTTTATGTGCATTTTGCATATTTTTTCAATATAAATTTACCTTATTGTACATGCATTTTCTATATTAATTTTAATACAAATTTAATTATTCTATGTGTATTTTTGTATATGTATTTTCATAAAAAAATGTACATGTATTTAAATACAAATTTAACTAATTATATGTGTATTATGTATATCTATTTTCATACAAATTGAAATTAATTTTGTGTATTTTAGTATATATTTTTATTCAAATTTTCGTAATTTTATGTGAATTTTGTATATTTATTTTCCTACAAATATACGTTCTTTTATCGGAATTTTGTTTATTTATTTTGATACGAGTTTTCATTATTTTAGGTGTATTTGACATATATATTTTTATACTTATTTACATAATTTTATATGTATTTTGAATATATATTTTCATAGAAATTTACTCTATTTTATGTGTATTCGTATATATATTTTGATACAAATTTACATTATTTATGTGTATTTCGCATATCTATTTCAATACAAATTTTCTTTATTGTATGTGCCTTTTGTATATTTATTTTGATGCAAATTTAATTATTTTATGTGTATTTTTGTATATATTTTTAAACAAATATGCGTTATTATATGGGTATTTTGCATCTTTATTTTCATACAAATTTACATTATTTTATTGATTGTCTGTTTATTTATTTTGATACGATTTTACGTTATTCTGTGTATTTTGTATACATATTTACATTATTTAATGTATATTTTCTACATATATTTTATGGAAATTTACGTTATCTTATGTGTATTTGTTTATATATTTTCATACAAATTTATATTATTTTATGTGTATTTTGTATATGTATTTCAATAAAAATTTGCCTAATTTCATTTGTATTTTGCATATCTATTTTCAAACAAATTTAAATTATTTTTTTTTATTTTTTTATTATTTTTATACAAATTTTTTTTTTTTTATTTGTATTTTGTATATATATTTTCCTACACATATACATTCTTTTAGAGGAAATTTTTTTTATTTATTTTGATACGAATTTACATTATTTTATGTGTATTTTGTATATATATTTTTCTATGTATTTACATTATTTTATGTGTATTTTGTATATATATTTTCATAAAAATTTACGTAATTTTATTGTGTGTATTCGTATATATTTTGATAAAAATTTTCATTATTTTATGTGTTTTTTGCATATCTATTTAAAAAAAAATATACCTTATTGTATGTGTATTTTGTATATTTATTTTAATCCAAATTTAATTATATTATGTGTATTTTTGTATATATATTTTTTAAATATGAGATATTTTATGGGTATTTTGCATCTTTATTTTTATACAAATTTACATTATTTTATTAATATACAAATTTACGTTATTATATGTGTATTTGAATATATATTTTGATACAAATTTACATTATTTTATGTATTTTCTATATTTATTTCAATTCAAATTTAGCTTATTTTATGTGTCTTTTGTATATCTATTTTTATACAAATTCAATTATTTTTGTTTATTTTTGTATTAAGTTTTAAACAATTTTACGTAATTTTATGTGTATTTTGTATATTTATATTTATACAAGTAAACATTCTTTTATTGGCATTTAGTTTATTTATTTTGATACGAATTTACATTATTTTATGTGTATTTTGTATACATTTTCTTATACGTATTTACTTCATTTTATGTGTATTTTGTATATATATTTTATAGAAATCTACGTTATTTTATGTGTATTCGTATGTATATTTTGAAACAAATTTACATTGTTTTATATGTATTTTGCATATCTATTTCAATACAAATTTACCTTATTGTATGTGCATTTTGTATATTTATTGTAATACAAATTTAAATATTTTATTTGCATTTTGGTATATATATTTTCATAAAAAATGCGTTGTTTTATGGGTATTTTGCATCTTTATTTTTATACAAATTTACATTATTTTATTAATATTCTGTGTATTTATTTTGATACTATTTTACATTATTCTATTTGTGTTTTGTATATATTTTTTTATACATATATACATTATTTAATGTGTATTTTCTATATATATTTCATACAAATTTTCGTTATTTTAAGTGTATTTGTTTATATATTTTTATTCAAATTTATATTATTTTATGTGTATTTTGTATATGTATTTCAATAGAAATTTACCTAATTTCATGTGTATTTTGTATATATATTTTATACAAATTTTAATTATTTTTTGTGTATTTTTGTATAGAGTTTTATACAAATTTACAATATTTTATGTGTATTTTGTATATCTATTTTCATACAAATACACATTCTTTTATTGATATTTTGTTTATTTATTTTGATGCGAATTTACATTATTTAATGTGTATTGTGTATATATATTTTTATACGTATTTACGTCATTTCATGGGTAATTTCTATATATATTTCTATAGAAATATACGTTATTTTATGTGTATTCGTATATATATTTTGAAACAAATATACATTGTTTTATGTGCATTTTGCATATTTTTTCAATACAAATTTACCTTATTGTACGTGCATTTTGTGTATTAATTTTAATACAAATTTAGCTACAAATTTACATTATTTTATGTGAATTTTGTACATGTATTTAAATACAATTTTAACTAATTATATGTGTATTTTGTATATCTATTTTCATACAAACTGATATTAATTGTGTGTATTTTTGTATATATTTTTATTCAAATTTTCGTAATTTTATGTGTATTTTGTATATTTATTTTCCTACAAATATACTTTCTTTTATCGGAATTTTATTTATTTATTTTGATACGAATTTTCATTTTTTTTAGGTGTATATGATATATATATTTTTATACTTATTTACATAATTTTATATGTATTTTGAATATATATTTTCATAGAAATTTACTCTATATGTATATGTATAGAAAATACACATGAAATAATCTAAATTCGTATCGAAATAAATGAACTAAATACCGATAAATAATGTAATTTTGAATGAAAATATATATAGAAAATACACATAAAATAACGTAAATACAAATAAATATATACACATAAAATGATTTGATTTTGAATGAAAATAGATATAAAAATAAACTTAAAATAAGGCAAATTTATAATGAAATATATATACAAAATACACATAAAATAATGTAAATATGTAAAAAAAATATATACAAATACATACAAATAGAATAATGTAAAATATAGAATTAAAAAATAAATGTTATGTAAAAAAATAAAGATGCAAAATAATTAAAAAAATAACATTTTTATAAATATACAAAATACACATGAAAGGATGTAAATACGTATAAAAATATATATACAAAATACACATTAAATAATGTAAATTCGCGTCAAAATAAATAAACAAAATGTCAATAAAAGAATGTGTATTTGTATGAAAATAAATATACAAAATACACATAAGATAACATAAATTTGTATAAAACTATATACAAAAATACACAAAAATAATTTAAATTTGTATGAAAATAAATATACAAAATACACATAAAATTAGGTAAATTTGTATTGAAATATATATACAAAATACACATAAAATACTGTAAATTTGAATGAAAATACATAAACAAATACACTTAAAATAACGTAAATTTGTATAAAAAATATATACAAAACACAAATAGAATAATGTAAAATCCTATCAAAATAAATACACAGAATATTAATAAAATAATGTAAATTTGTATGAAAATAAAGAAGCAAAATACCCATAAAATAACGCATTTTTTTAAAAATATATATACAAAAATACTCATAAAAAAATTTATTTGTATTAAAATAAATATACAAAATACACATACAATAAGGTAAATCTGTATTGAAATAGATATGCAAAATACATATAAAACAATGTAAATTTGTTTCAAAATATATATACGAATACACATAAAATAACGTAGATTTGTATAAAAATATATATACAAAATACACGTAAAATGAAGTAAATACGTATAAAAAAATGTATACAAAATACACATAAAATAATGTAAATTCGTATATAAATAAATAAACAAAATACCAATAAAAGAATGTGTATTTGTATAAATATAAATATACAAAATACACATAAAATAACGTAAATTTGTATAAAACTATATACAAAAATACACAGAAGTAATTAAATTCGTATGAAAATAGATATACAAAATACAGATAAAATAAGCTAAATTTGAATTGAAAATTCAAAATATTTATAAAAATACATATAATAACGTAAATTTGTTTAAAAATATATAAACAAAATACACATTAAGTAATGTAAATACGTATAAAAAATATGTACAAAATACACATATAATCATGTAATTCGTATCAAACTAAATAAACAAAATAGCAATAAAATAATGTAAATTTCTATGAGAAAACATATACAAATACATATAAAATAACGCTAATTTCTATAAAAATATGTCCAAAAATGAACGTAAAATAAATTATCTTTGGATAAAAATATATATACAAAACACACATTAAATAATGTAAATGCGTACATAAAATAACCTAAATTTGTATAAAACTATATACAAAAATACACAAAAATAATTTAAATTTGTATGAGAAGAAATATACAAAATACACATAAAATTAGGTTAATTTCTATTGAAATACATCTACAAAATACACATAAAATAATGTAAATTTGAAAGAAAATATATAAACAAATACACATATAATAACGTAAATTTGTATGAAATATATATACAAAATACACATTAAATAATGTATATATGTATAAAAAAATATATACAAAACACAAATAGAATAATGTAAAATCGTATCAAAATATATACACAGAATATTAATAAAATAATGTAAATTTGTATGAAAATTAAGATGCAAAATACCTATAAAATAACGCATTTTTTATAAAATTATTGATACCAAAATACACATAAAATATTTGAATTTGTATCAAAATAAATATACAAAATGCACATACAATCAGGTAAATTTCTATTGAAATAGATATGCAAAATACATATAAAATAATGTAAATTTGTTTCAAAATATATATGCGAATACATATAAAATAACGTAGATTTCTATAAAAATACATATACAAAATACACATAAAATTAAGTAAATACGTATAAAAAAAAATATACAAAATACACATAAAATAATGTAAATTCGTATAAATATAAATAAACAATATAGCAATAAAAGAAAGTGTATTTGTATAAATATAAATATACAAAATGCACATAAAATAACGTTAATTTATATAAAACTATATACATAAAATAACGCAAATTTCTATAAAAATATATTTACAAAAATGAACATAAAATAGATTTGCATAAAAATATATATACAAAACACACATTAGATAATGTAAATGAGTATAAAAATATGTATACAAAATACCTATGAAATAATCTAAATTCGTATCGAATTAAATTAAGAAAATACCAATATAATAATGTGAATTTGGATGAAAATATATATACAAAATACACATAAAATAACCTAAATACAAATACAAATATACACATAAAATAATTTAAAATTGAATGAAATAAATATACAAAATAAACATAAAATAAGTTAAATTTGTAATGAAATATATGAAAAAATACACATAAAATAATATAAATTTGTATGAAAATATATATACAAATACACATTAAATAACATGAATTTGTATAAAATTTGTATCAAAATATATACGAATACACACAATAAAATAACGTAATTTTTTTTTTATAAAAATGTATATACAAAATACACATAAAATAATGTAAATTTGTATAAAAATATATAAACAAATACACATAAAATAATGTAAATTTGGATAAAATATATATACAAAATAAACCTTAGATAATGTAAATATGTATAAAAAATATATACAAAATACACATAGAATAATGTTAAATCGTATCAAAATAAATAAAGAGAATATCAATAAAATAATGTAAATTTGTATGAAAATAAAGATGCAAAATATCCATATAATAACGCATATTTGCATAAAAATATATATACAAAAATACATATAAAATAATTAAATTTGTATTAAAATATATATACAAAATGCACGTACAATAAAGAAAATTTGTTTTGAAATAGATATGCAAAATACACATCAATAATGTAAATTTGTATAAAAATATATATACGAATACTCATAAAATAGAGAAAATTTCTATGAAAATATACATACAAAATAGATATACAAAATACACATATAACTAGTTAAATTTGTATTTAAATACATGTACAAAAAACACATAAAATAATGTAGATTTGTATGAAATGAAAACAAATACATTTTATATAAAATATATATACAAAATACACATAGAATAATGTAAAATCATACCAAAAAAAATACACAGAATATCAATAAAATAATGTAAATTTGTATGAAAATAAAGATGCAAAATACCCATAAAATAAAGCATATTTTTATAAAAATACATACACAAAAATACACATAGATTAATCAAATTTGTATTAAAATTAATATACAAAATGCACATACAATAATGTAAATTTGTATTGAAAAAATATGCAAAATACACATAAAACAATGTAAATTTGTTTCAAAATATATATACGAATACACATAAAGTAACGTAGATTTCTATAGAAATATATATACAAAATACACTTGAAATAATGTAAATACGTATAAAAATATATATACAAAATACACATTAAATAATGTTAATTCGTGTCAAAATAAATAAAAAAAATATCATGAAAAGAATGTGTATTTGTATGAAAATAGATATACAAAATACACATAAAATAACCTAAATTTGTATAAAACTATATACAAAAATAAACAAAAATAGTTTAAACTTGTATGAAAATAAATATACAAAAAACATAAAATTAGGTAAATTTGTATTGAAATACATATAGAAAATACACATAAAATAATGTAAATTTGAATGAAAATATATAAACATATAGACTTAAAATAACGTAAATTTGTATCAAATATATATACAAAAAACACATTAAATAATGTAAATATGTATAAGAAAATATATACAAAACACAATTAAAATAATGTAAAATCGTATTAAAATAAATACAGAAAATATTAATAAAATAATGTAAATTTGTATGAAAATTAAGATTCAAAATACCCATGTCATGTGTATTCGTATATATATTTTGAAACAAATTTACATTGTTTATATGTATTTTGCATATCTATTTTTGTGTATTCTGTATTTATTTTTGTTATGCATAGAATAATGTAAAATCGTATCAAAATAAGTACACAGAATATCAATAAAATAATTTAAATTTGTATGAAAACAAAGATGCAAAATACCCATAAGATAAAGCATTTTTTTTTTTAAATACATATACAAAAATACACATAGAATAATTAAATTTGTATTAAAATTAATTTACAAAATGCACACATACAATAAGGTAAATTTGTATTGAAAAAAAACGCAAAATACAAATAAAACATTGTAAATTTGTTTCAAAATATATATACGAATACACATAAAATAACGTAGATTTCTATAGAAATATATATACAAAATACACATGAAATTATGTAAATACGTATAAAAAAATATATATATATATATATATATATATATATATATATATATATATATATATATATATATATATATATATATATATATATATATATATATATATATATATATATATATATATAATACAAATTAAGTAATGTAAATTCGTGTCAAAATAAATAAACAAAATATCATGAAAAGAATGTGTATTTGTATGAAAATAAATAATAGATAATAAATTTGTATGAAATATATATGCAAGATATACATTAAATAATGTAAATATGTATAAAAAAAATATATACAAAAAACAAATAGAATAATGTAAGATCGTATCAAAATAAATGCACAGAATATTAATAAAATAATGTAAATTTGTATTAAAATAAAGATGCAAAATTCCCATCAAATAGGGCATTTCTTATAAAAATATATATACCAAAATACACATAAAATATTTAAATTTGTATTGAAATAAATATACAAAATGCACATTCAATAAGGTAAACTTCTATTGAAAGAGATATGCAAAAATACATATAAAACAGAGTAAATTTGTTTCAAAATATATATACGAATACACATAAAATAACGTAGATTTCTATAAAAATATATATACAAAATACACATAAAATTAGGTAAATACGTATAAAAAAATGTAAACAAAATACACATAAAATAATATAAATTCGAAACAAAATAAATAAACAAAATACCAATAAAAGAATATGTATTTGTATAAATATAAATGTACAAAATACACATACAAAATAAACATAAAATAAGGTAAATTTGTAATGAAATATATGTACAAAATACATATAAAATAATGTAAATTTATATGAAAATATATATACAAATACACATAAAATACCATGAATTTGTATAAAATTATATATTCAAAATAAATATTAAATAATGTAAATGCGTATAAAAATATATATAAAAAGTACATATAAAATAATGTAAATTCGTATCAATATAAATCAACAAAATACCAATAAAATAATATATATTTGAATGAAAATAGATTTACAAAATACACATAACATAACTAAAATTTGTATTGAAATATATACAAAAATACATAAAAATAATTTGAGTTTGTATGAAAATAGATATTCAAAATACACATAAAACTAGGTAAATTCTTTTGAAATATATATACAAAATACCCATAAAATATTGTACATTTGCCCGCTACTCACTGCTCCCGAACAGAAGTTAAAGGAGTGTCCAAATCAGAGGTTAATTTCGGGAGGAGAGGTGTCCTGATACCCTCCTCTTGAAAGAGTTCAAGTCGTAGGCAGGAGGAAATACAGATGAAGGAAGATTGTTCCAGAGTTTACCAGCGTGAGGGATGAAAGAGTGAAGATGCTGGTTAACTCTTGCATAAGGGGTTTGGACAGTATAGGGATGAGCATGAGTAGAAAGTCGAGTGCAGCGCGGCCGCGGGAGGGGGGGAGGCATGCAGTTAGCAAGTTCAGAAGAGCAGTCAGCGTGGAAATATCGATAGAAGATAGAGAGGCAACATTGCGGCGGAATTTAAGAGGTAGAAGACTATCAGTATGAGGAGGAGAGCTGATGAGACGAAGAGCCTTAGCCTCCACTCTGTCCAGAAGAGCTGTGTGAGTGGAGCCCCCCCCACACATGAGATGCATACTCCATACGAGGGCGGACAAGGCCCCTGTATATGGACAGCAACTGTGCAGGGGAGAAGAACTGGCGGAGACGGTACAGAACGCCCAGCCTCGAGGAAGCTGATTTAGTAAGAGATGAGATATGAAGTTTCCAGTTGAGATTTTGAGTTAAGGATAGACCAAGGATGTTTAGTGTTGAGGAAGGTGATAGCTGGGTGTTGTCAAAGAATAGGGGATAGTTGTTTGGAAGATTGTGTCGAGTGGATAGGTGGAGAAACTGTGTTTTGAGGCGTTGAAGGACACCAGGTTCTTCTTGCCCCAATCGGAAATAATAGTAAGGTCTGAGGCTAAGCGTTCTGCAGCCTCCAGCCTTGAGTCGTTAAGTTCCTGAAGGGTGGGTCTTCTATTAAAAGAAGTTGAATAATGCAGAGTGGAATCATCGGCGTAGGAATGGATAGGACAGTTCGTTTTGGAAGAAGATCATCAATGAACAACAGAAAAGAGTGGGAGATAGGACAGAACCCTGTGGGACACCACTGTTAATAGATTTAGGGAAGAACAGTGACCGTCTACCACGGCAGAAATAGAACGGTCAGAAAGGAAACTGGAGATAAAGGTACAGAGAGAAGGATAGAAACCGTAGGAGGGTAGTTTAAGCAAAGATTTGTGCCAGACCCTATCAAAAGCTTTGATATGTCCAGCGCAATAGCAAAAGTTTCACCGAAACGGTTAAGAGGATGACCAAGAGTCAGTTAAGAAGGCTAGGAGATCACCAGTAGAACGCCCCTTGCGGAACCCATACTGGCGATCAGATAGAAGGTCAGAAGTGGAAAGGTGCTTTTGAATCTTCCGGTTAAAGATTGATTCAAAAGCTTTAGATAGACAAGAAAGTAAAGCAATAGGACGGTAGTTTGAGGGATTGGAGCGGTCACCCTTCTTAGGTACAGGCTGTATGAAGGCATACTTCCAGCAAGAAGGAAAGGTAGATGTTGACAGGCAGAGGCGAAAGAGTTTGACCAGGCAGGGTGACAGCACGGAGGCACAGTTTTTAAGGACAATAGGAGGCACTCCATCAGGTCCATAAGCCTTCTGAGGATTGAGGCCAGAGAGGGCATAGAAAACATCATTTTGAAGAATCTTTATAACAGGCATAAAGGAGTCAGAGGGGGGATGAGTAGGAGGAATATGCCCAGAATCGTCCAGAGTGGAGTTTTTAGAAAAAGTTTGAGAGAAGAGTTCAGCCTTAGAGATAGATGAGACGGCAGTGTTGCCGTCAGGAGGTAAATTTGTTTGAAAAATATATACAAAATACACATAGAATAATGTCAAATCGTATCAAAATGAATGAGCAGAATATCAATAAAATAACGTAAATTTGTATGAAAATAAAGATGCAAAATACCCATAAAATAAAGCATATTTTTATAAAAATACATATACAAAAATACACATAGAATAATTAAATTTGTATTAAAATTAATATACAAAATGCATATACAATAAGGTAAATTTGTATTGAAAAAATATGCAAAATACACATAAAAGTTTAAATTTGTTTAAAAATCTATATAAGAATACATATAATATAACGTAGATTTCTATAGAAAGATATATACAAAATACACATGAAATGATGTAAATACGTATAAAAATATATATACAAAATACACATTAAATAATTTAAATTCTCGTCAAAATAAATAAACAAAATACCAATAAAAGAATGTGTATTTGTATGAAAATAGATATACAAAATACTCATAAAATAACCTAAGTTTGTATAAAACTATATACAAAAATACACAAAAATAATTCAAATTTGTATGAAAATAAATATACAAAATACACATCAAATTATTTTGTATATCTATTTTATACAAATGTACGTTATTTTATGTGAATTTGTTTTCATTTCATACAAATTTACATTATTTTATGTGTATTTTGTACATGTATTTAAATACAAATTTAACTAATTACATATTTTTATAAAAATACATATACAAAAATACACATAGATTAATCAAATTTGTATTAAAATTAATATACAAAATGCACATACAATAAGGTAAATTTGTATTGAAAAAATATGCAAAATACACATAAAACAATGTAAATTTGTTTCAAAATATATATTCGAATACACATAAAATAACGCAGATTTCTATAGAAATATATATACAAAATACACTTGAAATAATGTAAATACGTATAAAAAATATATATACAAAATACACATTAAATAATGTTAATTCGTGTCAAAATAAATAAACAAAATATCATGAAAAGAATGTGTATTTGTATGAAAATAGATATACAAAATACACATAAAATAACCTAAATTTGTATAAAACTATATACAAAAATACACAAAAAAATTTAAACTTGTGAAAATAAATATACTAAAACATATAAAAATAGGTAAATTTGTATTGAAATACATATACAAAATACATAAAATAATGTAAATTTGAATGAAAATATATAAACATATAGACTTAAAATAACGTAAATTTGTATCAAATATATATAGAAAAAAACATTAAATAATGTATATATGTATAAAAAAATATATACAAAACACAAATAAAATAATGTAAAATCGTATTAAAATAAATACAGAAAATATTAATAAAATAATGTAAATTTGTATGAAAATTAAGATGCAAAATACCCATAAAATAACGCATTTTTTATAAAAATATATATACGAAAAAACATAAAATATTTGATTTTGTATTAAAATAAATAGATATACAAAATACACATAAAATAACCTAAATTTGAATTGAAATATATATACAAAATACATAAAATAATGTAAATTTATATCAAAATACCTATACAAATACACATATAATAACGTAAATTTGTATAAAAATATATAAACAAAATACACATTAAATAATGTAAATACGTATAAAAAAATGTAAAAAATACACAAATAATCATGTAATTCGTATCAAAATAAATAGACAAAATACCAATAAAATAATGTAAATTTCTATGAGAAAACATATCCAAATACACATAAATAACGCAAATATCAATAAAAATATATATAATATCATATACTTTTATACATATTTAAAATATTTAATGTATATTTTGTATATATATATTTTATCCAAATTTACGTGATTTTATATGTATTTGTTTATATATTTTCATACAAATTTACATTATTTTATGTGAATTTTGTATATGTATTTCAATACAAATTTGCCTAACTTTATGTGTATTTTGCATATCTATTTTCAAACAAATTTAAATTATTTTTGTGTATTTTTGTATATATTTTTATACAAATTCTAATTATTTTATTTGTTTTTTGTATATATATTATCCTACAAATATACATTCTTTTATTGGAATTTTGTGTATTTAATTTTTTACGAATTTACATTATTTTATGTGTATTTTGTATATATATTTTTCTACGTATTTAAACTATTTTATGTGTATTTTATATATACATTTTCATAAAAATTTACGTTATTTTATTGTGTGTATTCGTATATATTTTGAAACATTTTATACAAATTCATGTTATTTTATGTGTATTTGTATACATATTTTCATACAAATTTATATCATTTTATGTGTATTCTTACATATATTTTATTACAAATTTACCTTATTTTACGTTTATTTTGTATATTTATTTCATTCAATTTTAAATTATTTAATGTGTATATTTGTATTTGTATTTAGGTTATTTTATGTGTGTTTTCTATATATATTTTCATCCAAAATTACCTTATTTTATTGTTATTTTCTTAATTTAACTCGATACGAATTTAGATTATTTCATAGGTATTTTGTATACATATTTTTATACTCATTTACATTATCTAATGTGTGTTTTGTATATATTTTTTTATGCAAACTAATTTTATGTGCATTTTTGTACATATATTTTTATAGAAACTTAAAACGTTATTTTATGTGTATTTTGTATATGTTTTCTCATACAAATTTACATTATTTAATTAGTTTTTTGTTTATTTATTTTGATACGAATGACTTGATTATTGGTGTATTTTGTAAATATTTTTTTATACGTATTTAAATAAAGCATATTTTTTTTAAAATACATATACAAGAATACACATAGAATAATTGAATTTGTATTAAAATTAATATACAAAATGCACGTACAATAAGGGAAATTTGTATTGAAAAAATATACAAAATGCACATAAAACAATGTATATTTGTTTCAAAATATATATACAATTACACATAAAATAACGTATATTTCTATAGAAATATATATACAAAATACACATGAAATGACGTAAATACGTATAAAAATATATATACACAATACACATTAAATAATGTAAATTCGCATCAAAATAAATAAACAAAATATCAGTAAAAGAATGTGTATTTGTATGAAAATAGATATACAAAATACACATAAAATATTGTAAATTTGTGTAAAACTCTATTAAAAAAATACACAAAAATAATTAAAATTTGTATAAAAATATATATACAAAATACACATAAAACTAGTTAAATTTCTATTGAAATACATATACAAAATACACATAAAATAATGTAAATTTGAATGAAAATATATAAACAAATACACTTAAAATAACATAAATTTGTATGAAATATATATAGAAAATACACATTAAATAATGTAAATATGTATAAAAAAATATATACAAAACACAAATAGAATAATGTAAAATAGTATCAAAATAAATACACAGAATATTAATAAAATAATGTAAATTTGTATGAAAATAAAGATGCAAAATACCCATAAAACAACGCATTTTTTATGAAAATATATATACCAAAATACACATAAAATATTTAAATTTGTATTACAATAAATATACAAAATACACATACAATAAGGGAAATTTGTATTGAAATAGATATGCAAAATACACATAAAAGAATGTAAATTTGTTTCAAAATATATATACGAATACACATAAAATAACGTAGATTTCTATAAAAATATATATACAAAATACACATAAAATGAAGTAAATACGTATAAGAAAATGTATACAAAATACACATAAAATAATGTAAACTCGTATCAAAATAAATAAACTAAATGCCAATAAATGAATGTTTACTTGTATAAATATAAATATACAAAATACACATAAAATAACGTATAATTGTATAAAACTATATAAAAAAAAATAATTAAATTTGTATGAAAATAGATATACAAAAGAAACATAAAATAAGCTAAATTTGAATTGAAATAAATATAGAAAATACATAAAATAATGTAAATTTGTATCAAAATATATATTCAAATACACATATATTAAAATTAATATACAAACTGCGTATATAATAAGGTAAATTTGTATTGAAAAAATATGCAACATACACGTTTACTCATACAAATTTATATTATTTTATTGGTATTTTGTTTATTTATTTTGATACGAATTACATGATTATATGTGTATTTTGCACATATTTTTTTATACGTATTTACATTATTTAATGTGTATTTTGTTTATATATTTTCATACAAATTTACGTTATTATATGTGTATTTGTATAAATATTTTGATACAAATTTACTTTATTTCATGTATTTTGTATATATATTCAAATTCAAATTTAGCTTATTTTGTGTGTATTTTGTATATATTTTCATACAAATTTAATTACTTCTGTGTATTTTTGTATATAGTTTTATATAAATTTAGGTTATTTTATGTGTATTTTGAATATTTATATTTATACAATACACATTCCTTTATTGGTATTTTGTTTATTTATTTTGATACGAATTTACATTATTTTATGTGTATTTTGTATAAATTTTTTTTACGTATTTACTTCATTTTATGTGTATTTTGTATATATATTTTTATAGATATATACGTTATTTTATGTGTATTCGTATATATATTTTGAAACAAATTTACATTGTTTTATATGTATTTTGCATATCTATTTCAATACAAATTTACCTTATTGTATGTGTTTTTTGTATATTTATTTTAATACAAATTTAATTTTTTGGTGTGTATTTTGGTATATTTATTTTTATAAATGCGTTATTTTATGGGTATTTTGCTTCTTTATTTTCATACAAATTTACATTATTTTATTAATATTCTGTGTATTTATTTTGATACGATTTTACATTATTGTATTTGTGTTTTGTACATATTTTTTTATACAAATTTACGTTATTTTAAGTGTATTTGTTTATGTATTTTCATTCAAATTTACATTATTTTATGTGTATTTTGTGTATGTATTTCAATACAAATTTACCTAGTTTTATGTGTATTTTGTATATTTATTTTCATAAAAATTTAAAATATTTTTGTTTATTTTTGTATATAGTTTGATACAAATTTAGGTTATTTTATGTGTATTTTGTATATCTATTTTCATACAAATACACATTCTTTTATTGATATTTTGTTTATTTATTTTGACGCGAATTTTATGTGAATTTGTTTTCATTTCATACAAATTTACATTATTTTATGTGTATTTTGTACATGTATTTAAATACAAATTTAACTAATTATATGTGTATTTTGTATATCTATTTTCATACAAATTTAAATTTATTTTTTTGTTTTTTTGTATATATTTTTATTCAAATTTTCGTAATCTTATAAAAATATATATACCAAAATACACATAAAATATTTAAATTTGCATTGAAATAAATATACAAAATGCACATACAATAAGGTAAATTTGTATAGAAAGAGATATGCAAAAATACATATAAAACAATGTAAATTTGTTTCAAAATATATATACGAATACAAATAAAAAACGTAGATTTCTATAAAAATATATATACAAAATACACTTAAAATTAAGTAAATACGTATAAAAAAATGTATACAAAATACACATAAAATAATGTAAATTCGAATTAAAATAAATAAACAAAATACCAATAAAAGAATGTGTATTTGGATAAATATAAATATACAAAATACACATACAAAGTAAACATAAAATAAGGTAGATTTGTAAAAAAAATGTATGTACAAAATACACATAAAATAATGTAAATTTATATAAAAATATATATACAAATACACATAAAATACCATGAATTTGTATAAAAATATATTCAAAATAAATATTAAATAATGTAAAAGCGTATAAAAATATATATACAAAGTACATATAAAATAATGTAAATTCGTATCAATATAAATCAACAAAACACCAATAAAATAATATATATTTGAATGAAAATAAATTTACAAAATACACATAACTAAAATTTGTATTAAAATATATACAAAAATACATAGAAATAATTTGAGTTTGTATGAAAATAGATATACAAAATACACATAAAACTAGGTAAATTTCTTTTGAAATGTATATACAAAATACCCATAAAATATTGTAAATTTGTGTCAAAATATATAAACAAATACTCATAATATAACGTAAATTTGTATGAAAAATATATACAAAATACACATAGAATAATGTCAATTCGTATCAAAATGAATGAGCAGAATATCAATAAAATAATGTAAATTTGTATGAAAATAAAGATGCAAAATACCCAAAAAATAAAGCATATGTTTATAAAAATACAGATACAAAAATACACATCGAATAATTAAATTTGTATACACATAAAACTAGGTAAATTTCTTTTGAAATGTATATACAAAATACGCATAAAATATATTAAATTTGTGTCAAAATATATAAGCAAATACACATAAAATAACGTAAATTTGTATGAAAAATATATACAAAATACACATAGAATAATGTCAATTCGTATAAAAATGAATGAGCAGAATATCAATAAAATAATGTAAATTTGTATGAAAATAAAGATGCAAAATACCCAAAAAATAAAGCATTTGTTTATAAAAATACAGATACAAAAATATACATCGAATAATTATATTTGTATTAAAATTAATATACAAAATGCGTATATAATAAGGTAAATTTGTATTGAAAAAATATGCAACATACACGTTTACTCATACAAATTTATATTATTTTATTGGTATTTTGTTTATTTATTTTGATACGAATTACATGATTATATGTGTATTTTGTACATATTTTTTATACGTATTTACATTATTTAATGTGTATTTTGTTTATATATTTTCATACAAATTTACGTTATTATATGTGTATTTGTATAAATATTTTGATACAAATTTACTTTATTTGATGTATTTTGTATATATATTTCAATTCAAATTCAGCTTATTATATGTGTATTTTGCATATCTATTTTCATACAAAGTTAATTACTCATGTGTATTTTTTATGTATTTTTTTACAAATTTACGTTACTTGATGTGTATTTTGTATATTTATATTTACACAAATACACATTCTTTTGTTGGTATTTTGTTTATTTATTTTGATACGAATTTACATTATTTTATGTGTATTTTGTATACATTTTTTTATACGTATTTACTTCATTTTATGTGTATTTTGTATATATATTTTTATAGAAATCTACGTTATTTTATGTGTATTCGTATACATATTTTGAAACAAATTTACATTGTTTTATATGTATTTTGCATATCTATTTCAATACAAATTTACCTTATTGTACATATAAAACAATGTAAATTTGTTTCAAAATATATGTACGAATACACATAAAATAACGTAGATTTCTATAAAAATATATATACAAAATACACATAAAATTAAGTAACTACGTATAAAAAATGTAAACAAAATACACATAAAATAATGTAAATTCGAAACAAAATAAATAAACAAAATACCAATAAAAGAATGTGTATTTGTATAAATATAAATGTACAAAATACACATACAAAATAAACATAAAATAAGGTAAATTGTAAAGAAATATATGTACAAAATACACATAAAATAATGTAAATTTATATGAAAATATATATACAAATACACATAAAACACCATGAATTTGTATAAAATTATATACTCAAAATAAATATTAAATAATGTAAATGCGTATAAAAATATATATACAAAGTACATATAAAATAATGTAAATTCGTATCAATATAAATCAACAAAATACCAGTAGAATAATATATATTTGAATGAAAATAGATTTACAAAATACACATAACCTAACTAAAATTTGTATTGAAATATATACAAAGATACATAAAAATAATTTGAGTTTGAATAAAAATAGATATTCACAATACACATAAAACTAGGTAAATTTCTTATGAAATATATATACAAAATACCCATAAAATATTGTAAATTTGTGTCAAAATATATAAACAAATACACATAAAATAACGTAAATTTGTATGAAAAATATATACAAAATACACATAGAATAATGACAAACCGTATCAAAATGAATGAGCAGAATATCAATAAAATAACGTAAATTTGTATGAAAATAAAGATGCAAAATACACATAAAATAAAGCATATTTTTATAAAAATTCATATAGAAAAATACACATAGAATAATTAAATTTGTATTAAAATTAATATACAAAATGCATATACAATAAATTTAAATTTGATTATATTAAATGAAATAAATATACAAAATAAACATAAAATAAGGTAAATTTGTAATAAAATATATGTAAGAATACACATAAAATAATATAAATTTGTATGAAAATATATATATACAAATACACATAAAATAACATGAATTTCTATAAAATTTGTTTCAAAATATATACGAATACACACAATAAAATAACTTAAATTTTTATTAAAATGTATATATAAAATACACATAAAATAATTTAAATACGTAGAAAAATATATATACAAAATACACATAAAATAATGTAAATTCGTAAAAAATTAAATACACAAAATTCCAATAAAAGAATGTATATATGTAGGAAAATATATATACAAAAAACAAATAAAATAACTAAAATTTGTATAAAAATATATACAAAAATACACAAAAATAATTTAAATTTGTTTGAAAATAGTATGCAAAATACACATAACGTTAGGCAAATTTGTATTGAAATACATATACAAAACTCACATAAAATAATGTAAATTTGTATGAAAATATATAAACAAATACATATAAAATAACGTAAATTTGGATAAAATATATATACAAAACATACATTAAATATTTTAAATATGTATAAAAATATATTATATTATATACATTTTTATTGATATTTGCGTTATTTATGTGTATTTTGTATATGTTTTCTAGAAATTTACATTATTTTATTGGTATTTTGTCTATTTATTTTGATACGAATTACATGATTATTTGTGTATTTTGTACATTTTTTTTATACGTATTTACATTATTTAATGTGTATTTTGTTTATATATTTTTATACAAATTTACGTTATTATATGTGTATTTGTATAAGTATTTTGATACAAATTTACATTATTTTATGTATTTTGTAAATATATTTCAATTCAAATTTAGCATATTTTATGTGTATTTTGTATATCTATTTATTTAAATACAAAATCAAATATTTTATGTTTTTTCGAATATATATTTTTATAAAAAATGCATTATTTTATGGGTATTTTGCATCTTAATTTTCATACAAATTTATATTATTTTATTAATATTTTCTGTATTTATTTTGATACGATTTTACATTATTTTATTTGTGTTTTGTATATTTTTTTTTATACATATTTACATTATTTAATGTGTTTTTTGCATATATATTTGATACAAATTTACGTTATTTTAAGTCTATATGTTTATATATTTTCATAAAAATTTACATTATTTTATGTGTATTTTGTATATGTATTTCAATACAAATTTACCTAATTTTATATGTTTTTTTGTATATTTATTTTCATACAAGTTTAAATTATTTTTGTGTATTTTTGTATATAGTTTTATACAAATTTAGGTTATTTTATGTGTATTTTGTATATCTATTTTCATACAAATACACATTCTTTTCATGATATTTTGTTTATTTATTTTGACACGAATTAACATTATTTATTGTGTATTTTGTATATATATTTTTATACGTATTTACATTATTTCAAGTGTATTTTGTATATATATTTCTATAGAAGTCTGCGTTATTTTATGTGTATTCGTATATATATTTTGAAACAAATTTGCATTGTTTTATGTGTATTTTGCATATTTTGTTAATACAAATTTACCTTATTGTATGTGCATTTTGTATATTAATTTTAATACAAATTTGATTAATCTATGTGTATTTTTGTATATGTATTTTTATAAAAATATGCTTTATTTTATGGGTATTTTGCATCTTTATTTTCATACAAATTTACATTATTTTATTGATATTCTGTGTATTTATTTTGATATGATTTTACATTATTCTATGTGTATTTTGTATATATATTTTATATAAAATGTATTTGTTTTCATTTCATACAAATCTACATTATTTTATGTGTTTTTTGTACATGTATTTAAATACAAATTTAACTAGTTATATGAGTTTTTTGTATATCTATTTTGTATGTATATTTTCATAGAAATTTACTCTATTTTATGAGTATTCGTATATATATTTTGATACAAATTTACATTATTAATGTGTATTTTGCATATCTATTTGAATACAAATTTACTTTATTGTACGTGCATTTTGTATATTTATTTTAATACAAATTTAATTATTTTATATGTATTTTTGTATATATATTTTTATGCAAATATGCGTTATTATATGGATATTTTGCATCTTTATTTTCATACAAATTTACATTATTTTATTGATATTTTCTTTATTTATTTTGATACGATTTAACATTATTCTGTGTTTTTTGTATATATTTTTTTATATATATTTACATTATTTAATGTTAATTTTTATCCAAATTTACATTATTTTATGTGTATTTGTTTATATATTTTCATACATATTTACACTATTTTATGTGTTTTTTGTATATATATTTTTCTACGTATTTAAATTATTTTATGTGTATTTTGTATATACATTTTCATAAAAAAATTACGTTATTTTATTGTGTGTATAAGTATATATTTTGATACAAATTTTATACAAATTCATGTTATTTTATGTGAATTTGTATATATATTTTCATACAAATTTATATTATTTTATGTGTATTTTTACATATTTTTAATTACAAATTTACCTTATTTTATGTTTATTTTGCATATTTATTTCATTCAAATTGAAATTATTTTATATGTATATTTGTATTTGTATTTAGGTTATTTAATGTGTATTTTCTATATATATTTTCATCCAAAAGTACATTATTTTAATGATATTTTCTTATTAATTTAATTCGATACGAATTTAGATTATTTCATAGGTATTTTGTATACATATTTTTATACTCGTTTACATTATCTAATGTGTGTTTTGTATATATATTTTTATGCAAATTTATCTAATGTTCATTTTTGTACATATATTTTTATAGAAATTTGCGTTATTTTATGTATATAGTTTTATATAAATTTACGTTATTTTATGTGCATTTTGTATATTTATATTTATACAAATACACATTCTTCTATTGGTATATTGTTTCTTTACCTTTATTCGAATTTACATTATTTTATGTGTATTTTGTATACATTTTTTTTTCGTATTTACTTAATTTTATGTGTATTTTGTATATGTATTTTTATAGATATCTACGTTATTTTATGTGTATTCGCATATATATTTTGAAACAAATTTACATTATTTTATATGTATTTTGCATATCTATTTCAATACAAATGTACCTTATTGTATTTTTTTTTTTATTTTTTTCATAGCTTTTTTTTTTTCGGTGGGCCTGGATGCAGGGCCCAAAGCTTTCTCTGGTGGGTCCTGGATCAGCCCAGCCTCTTCTGTTCTGGAGCAGAGTGTTTTTATCTTGCATTTCTTCATGCTGCTGCCTGCCCTCCTCATTCATCATAATCCAGAATCTAGAGTGAGTCTGATAGGGGTGGTCTCTGGGACAGCATGTGGGTAGTTTTAAGCCACTCGGCGGCGGCTGAAAAATCCCAGCTTGGTGGCACCGGGCTGGGATTGCACTCGCGTCCTCCTGAACGCGGTGGTGTTACTCTGTCGATTCAGCCACCGCATTTTGTATATTTATTTTAATACAAATTCAAATATTTTATGTGTATTTTGGTATCAATAATCTTATAAAAAATGCGTTATTTTATAGGTATTTTGCATCTTAATTTTCATACAAATTTACATTATTTTATTAATATTCTGTGTATATATTTTGATACGATTTTACATTATTCTATTTGTGTTTTGTATATATTTTTTTATACATATTTACATTATTTAATGTGTATTTTGTATATATATTTCATACAAATGTACGTTATTATATGTGTATTTGTTTATATATTTTCTTTCAAATTTACATTATTTTATGTGTATTTTGTATATGTATTTCAATAGAAATTAACCTAATTTTATGTGTATTTTGTATATTTCTTTTCATACAAATTTAAATTATTTTTGTGTATTTTTGTATATAGTTTTATACAAATTTAGGTTATTTTATGTACGCATTTACATTATTTAATGTGTATTTTGTATATATATTTTTATCCAAAGTTAATTTATTTTACGTTCATTTTTGGACATATATTTTTATAGAAATTAGCGTTATTTTATATGTATTTGTATATGTTTTCTCATACAAATTTACATTATTTTATTGCTATTTTGTTTATTTAGTTTGATACGAATTATATGATTATATGTGTATTTTGTCCATATTTTTTATACGTATTTACATTACTTAATGTGTATTTTGTTTATATATTTTTAAACAAATTTACGTTATTATATGTATTTTTATAAATATTTTGATACAAATTTACATTATTTTATGTATTTTGCATATACATTTCAATTCAAATTTAGCTTATTTTAGCTGTATTTTGTATATCTATTTTCATACGAATTTAATTACTTCTGTGTATTTTTGTATATAGTTTTATACAAATTTACGTTATTTTATGCGTATTTTGTATATTTATATTTATACAAATACACATTCTTTTATTGGTATTTTGTTTATTTATTTTGATACGAATTTACATTATTTTATGTGTATTTTGTATACATTTTTTTATACGTATTTACTTCATTTTACGTGTATTTTGTATATATATTTTTATACAAATCTACGTTATTTTATGTGTATTCGTATATATACTTTGAAACAAATTTACATTGTTTTATATGTATTTTGCATACCTATTTCAATAGAGATTTACCTTATTGTATGTGTATTTTGTATATTTATTTTAATAAAAATAATTTTTTTTATGTGTATTTTTTTATATATATTTAAAATGTGTTATTTAATGGGTATTTTACTTCTTTATTTTCATACAAATTTACCTTATTTTATTAATATTCTGTGTATTTATTTTGATACGATTTTACATTATTCTATTTGTGTTTTGTATATATTTTTTTATACAAATTTACGTTATTTTAAGTGTATTTGTTAATGTATTTTCATTCAAATTTACAGTATTTTATGTGTATTTTGTATATGTATTTCAATACAAATTTACCTAATTTTATGTGTATTTTGTATATTTATTTTCATTCAAATTTAAATTATTTTTGTGTATTTTTGTATATAGTTTTATACAAATTTATGTTGTCTTATGTGTATTTTGTATATTTATTTTCATACAAATACACATTCTTTTATTGACATTTTGTTTATTTATTTTGACGCGAATTTACATTATTTAATGTGTATTTTGTATATATATTTTTATACGTATTTACATCCTTTCATGTGTATTTTGTATATTTATAAAAAATGGGTTATTTTATGGGTATTTTGCATCTTTATTTTCATACAAATTTACATTTACATTCTGTGTATTTATTTTAATACGATTTTACATTATTCTATTTGTGTTTTGTATATATATTTTTATACATATTTACATTATTTAATGAGTATTTTTTATATATATTTTATACAAATTTATGTTAATTTAAGTGTATTTGTTTATATATTTTCATTCAAATTTACATTATTTTATGTGTATTTTGTATATGTATTTCTTTACAAATTTACCTAATTTTATGTGTATTTTGTATATTTATTTTCATACAAATTTAACTTATTTTTGAGTATTTTTATTTATAGTTTTATACAAATTTACGTTATTTTATGTGTATTTTGTATATGTATTTTCATACAAATACTCATTCTTTTATTGATATTTTAATTATTTATTTTGACACGAATTTACATTATTTAATGTGTATTTTGTATATATATTATTATACGTATTTACAACATTTCATGTGTATTTTGTATATATATTTCTATAGAAATCTACGTTATTTTATGTGTATTCGTATATATATTTTGAAACAAATCTACATTATTTTATGTGTATTATGTATATATATTTCATTATAAATTTGCCTTATTTTAAGTTTATTTTTATATCTATTTTCATTCAAATTCAAATCATTTTATGTGTATATATTTATTTGTATTTACGTTATTTTATATGTATTTTCTATATATATTTTCATTCAAAATTACTTTATTTTATCGGTATTTTGTTCATTAATTTCGATACGAATTTAGATTATTTCATGTGTATTTTCTATACATATACATATAGAGTAAATTTCTATGAAAATATATATTCAAAATACATATAAAATTATGTAAATAGGTATAAAAAAATATATATCAAATACACTTAAAAAAAATGAAAATTCGTATCAAAATAAATAAACAAAATACCAATAAAAGAATGTGTATTTGGATAAATATAAATATACTAAATACACATACAAAATAAACATAAAATAAGGTAGATTTGTAATAAAATATATGTACAAAATACACATAAGATAATGTAAATTTATATGAAAATATATATACAAATACCATGAATTTCTATAAAAATATATATTCAAAATAAATATTAAATAATGGAAAAGCGTATAAAAATATATATACAAAGTACATATAAAATAATGTAAATTCGTATCAATATAAATCAACAAAAGACCAATAAAATAATATATATTTGAATGAAAATAAATTTACAAAATACACATAACATAACTAAAATTTGTATTAAAATATATACAAAAATACATAGAAATAATTTGAGTTTGTATGAAAATAGATATACAAAATACACATAAAACTAGGTAAATTTCTTTTGAAATGTTTACACAAAATACCCATAAAATATTGAAAATTTGTGTCAAAATATATAAACAAATACACATAAAATAACGTAAATTTGTATGAAAAATATATACAAAATACACATAGAATAATGTCAATTCCTATCAAAATGAATGAGCAGAATATCAATAAAATAATGTAAATTTGTATGAAAATAAAGAGACAAAATACCCAAAAAATAAAGAATATGTTTATAAAAATACAGATACAAAATACATCGAATAATTAAATTTGTATTAAAATTAATATACAAAATGCGTATATAATAAGGTAAATTTGTATTGAAAAAATATGCAACATACACGTTTACTCATACAAATTTATATTATTTTATTGGTATTTTGTTTATTTATTTTGATACGAATTACATGATTATATGTGTATTTTGTACATATTTTTTATACGTATTTACATTATTTAATGTGTATTTTGTTTATATATTTTCATACAAATTTACGTTATTATATGTGTATTTGTATAAATATTTTGATACAAATTTACTTTATTTCATGTATTTTGTATATATATTTCAATTCAAATTTAGCTTATTTCGTGTGTATTTTGTATATATTTTCATAAAAATTTAATTACTTCTGTGTATTTTTGTGTATAGTTTTATATAAATTTACGTTATTTCATGTGTATTTTGTATATTTATATTCATACAAATACACATTCTTTTATTGGTATTTTGTTTATTTATTTTGATACGAATTTACATTATTTTATGATATATATTTTATCCAAATTTACATTATTTTATGTGTATTTGTTTATATATTTTCATACATATTTACATTATTTTATGTGTTTTTTGTATATATATTTTTCTACGTATTTAAATTATTTTATGTGTATTTTGTATATACATTTTCATAAAAGAATTACGTTATTTTATTGTGTGTATAAGTATATATTTTGATACAAATTTTATACAAATTCATGTTATTTAATGTGTATTTGTATTTATATTTTCATCCAAAATTACATTATTTTATTGGTATTTCTTAATTTAATTCGATACGAATTTAGATTATTTCATAGGTATTTTGTATATTTATATTTATACAAATACACATTCTTTTATTGGTATATTGTTTATTTACATTTATACGAATTTACATTATTTTATGTGTATTTTGTTTACATTTTTTTATACGTATTTACTTAATTTTATGTGTATTTTGTATATGTATTTTTTTTAGAAATCTACGTTATTTTATGTGTATTCGTATATATATTTTGAAACAAATTTACATTATTTTATATATATTTTCCATATCTATTTCAATACAAATTTACCTTATTATATGTGCATTTTGTATATTTATTTTAATACAAGTTCAAATATTTTATGTGTATTTTGGTATCAATAATTTTATAAAAAAATGCAATATTTTATAGGTATTTTGCATCTTAATTTTCATTTAATATGTACTTTGTATATATATTTTTATACGCTCTTACATTATTTAATATTTATTTTGAATATAATTTTTTATACAAATTCATGGTATTTTATGTGTATTTGTATATAATTATATTTTCATATAAATTTACATTATTGTATGTGTTTTTTGTACATATATTTTATTACAAATCTACCTTATTTTATGTTTATTTTGTATGTGTATTTTATATATTTTTATTTATCCAAATACACATTCTTTTATTGGTATTTTGTTTATTTATTTTAATTCGAATTTACATTATTTTATGTGTATTTTGAATACATTTTTTTACACGTATTTACTTAATTTTATGTGTATTTTGTATATATATTTTTTATAGAAATCTACGTTATTTATTTGTATTCGTATACATATTTTGAAACAAATTTACATTGTTTTATATGTATTTTTGCATATCTCTTTCAATACAAATTTACCTTATTGTATATGCATTTTGTATATTTATTTCAATACAAATTTAAAAATTTTATGTGTATTTTGGTATATATATTTTTATAAGAAATGCGCTATTTTATGGGAATTTTGCATCTTTATTTTCATACAAATTTACATTATTTTATTAATATTCGGTGTATTTATTTTGATACGGTTTTACATTATTCTATTTGTTTTTTGTATATTCTTTTTTATACATATTTACATTATTTAATGTGTATCTTGCATATATATTTTATACAAATTTATTATCTATTATCTATTTTCATACAAATACACATTCTTTTCATGATATTTTGTTTATTTATTTTGACACGAATTTACATTATTTGATATGTATTTTGTATATATATTTTTATACGTATTTACATAATTTCATATGTATTTTGTATATATATTTAATAGATATTCAAAAACACATAAAATAACCTAAATTTGTATCAAACTACATACAAAAATACACAAAAATATTTTAAATTTTATGAAAATAAATATACAAAATACACATAAAATTAGGTAAATTTGTATGGAAATACATATACAAAATACATAAAATAATGTAAATTTGAATGAAAATACATAAACAAATACACTTAAAATAACGTAAATTTGGATAAAAAAATATATACAAAACACAAATAGAATAATGTAAAATCGTATCAAAATAAATACACAGAATATTAATAAAATAATGTAAATTTGTATGAAAATAAAGAGGCAAAATACCCGTAAAATAACGCATTTTTTTTATTTATAAAAATATATATACCAAAATACACATAAAAAATAAGATTTGTATTAAAATAAATATATAAAAAACACTTACAATAAGGTAAATTTGTATTGAAATAGATACGCAAAATACATATAAAGCAATGTAAATTTGTTTCAAAATAAAATAACGTAGATTTCTATAAATATATATATATACAAAATACATATAAAATAAGTAAATACGTATAAAAATGTATACACATAAAATAATGTAAATTCGTATCAAAATAAATAAACAAAATACCAATAAAAGAATGTGTATTTGTATAAATATAAATATACGAATACACATAAAATAACGTAAATTTATATAAAACTATATACATAAATACACAGAAGTAATTAAATTTGTATGAAAATATATACAAAATACACACAAAATAAGCTAAATTTGAATTGAAATATATATACAAAATACATGAAATAAAGTAAATTTGTATCAAAATATTTATACAAATACACATATAATAACGTAAATTTGTATGAAAATATATAAACAAAATACACATTAAATAATGTAAATACGTATAAAAAAAATGTGTACAAAATACACATATAATCATGTAATTCGTATCAAAATAAATAAACAAATACCAATAAAATAATATAAATTTGTATGAGTAAACGTGTATGTTGCATATTTTTTCAATACAAATTTACCTTATTATATACGCATTTTGTATATTAATTTTAATACAAATTTAATTATTCGATGTTTATTTTTGTATCTGTATTTTTATAAACATATGCTTTTTTTTTTTTGTATTTTGCATTTTTATTTTCATACAAATATACATTATTTTATTGATATTCTGCTCATTCATTTTGATACGAATTGACATTATTCTATGTGTATTTTGTATATATTTTTCATACAAATTTACGTTATTTTATGTGTATTTGTTTATATATTTTGACACAAATTTACAATATTTTATGGCTATTTTGTATATACATTTCAAAAGAAATTTACCTAGTTTTATGTGTATTTTGAATATCTATTTTCATACAAACTCAAATTATTTCTATGTATTTTTGTATATATTTTAATACATATTTTAGTTATGTTATGTGTATTTTGTAAATTTATTTTCATTCATATATATATATATATTATTTTATTGGTGTTTTGTTGATTTATATTGATACGAATTTACATTATTTTATATGTACTTTGTATATATATTTTTATACGCTTTTACATTATTTAATATTTATTTTGAATATATATTTTTATACAAATTCATGGTATTTTATGTGTATTTGTATATATATTTTCATATAAATTTACATTATTTTATGTGTATTTTGTACATATATTTTATTACAAATCTACCTTATTTTATGTTTATTTTGTATATGTATTTTGTATATTTATATTTATCCAAATACACATTCTTTTATTAATATTTTGTTTATTTATTTTAAATCGAATTTACATTATTTTATGTGTATTTTGTATACATTTTTTTATACGTATTTACTTATTTTTATGTGTATTTTGTATATATATTTTTATAAAAATCTACGTTTTTTTATTTGTATTCGTATATATATTTTGAAACAAATTTACATTGTTTTATATGTATTTTTGCATATCTCTTTCAATACAAATTTACCTTATTGTATATGCATTTTGTATATTTATTTCAATACAAATTTAAATATTTTATATGTATTTTGGTATATATATTTTTATAAGAAATGCGCTATTTTATGGGAATTTTGCATCTTTATTTTCATACAAATTTACATTATTTTATTAATATTCGGTGTATTTATTTTAATACGAATTTACATTATTCTATTTGTTTTTGTATATACTTTTTTATACATATTTACATTATTTAATGAGTATCTTGCATATATATTTTATACAAATTTATTATCTATTATCTATTTTTATACAAATACACATTCTTTTCATATTTTGTTTATTTATTTTGACACGAATCTACATTATTTGATATGTATTTTGTATATATATTTTTATACGTATTTACATAATTTCATATGTATTTTGTATATATATTTCTATAGAAATCTACTTTATTTTATGTGTATTCGTATATATATTTTGAAACAAATTTACATTGTTTTATATGTATTTTTGAATATCTCTTTTAATACAAATTTACCTTACTGTATATGCATTTTGTATATTTATTTCAATACAAATTTAAATATTTTATGTGTATTTTGGTATATATTTTTATAAAAAAATGCGATAATTTTTGGAAATTTTGCATCTTTATTTTCATACAAATTTACATTATTTTATTGATATTCTGTGTATTTATTTTGATACGATTTTACATTATTCTGTTTGTTTTTTGTATATAATTTTTTATACACATTTACATTATTTAATGTGTATCTTGCTTATATATTTTATACAAATTTACGTTATTTTAAGTGTATTTGTTTTTATATTTTCATTCAAATTTACATTTATTTTAAATCGAAAATACATTATTTTATGTGTATTTTGTATACATTTTTTATACGTATTTACTTAAGTTTATGTGTATTTTGTATATATATTTTTATAGAAATCTACGTTTTTTTATTTGTATTCGTATATATAATTTGAAACAAATTTACATTGTTTTATATGTATTTTTGCATATCTCTTTCAATACAAATTTACCTTATTGTATGTGCATTTTGTATATTTATTTCAATGCAAATTTAAATATTTTATGTGTATTTTGGTATATATATTTTTATAAGTAATGCGCTATTTTATGGGAATTTTGCATCTTTATTTTCATACAAATTTACATTATTTTATTAATATTCGGTGTATTTATTTTGATACGATGTTACATTATTCTATTTGTTTTTTGTATATACTTTTTTATACATATTTACATTATTTAATGTGTATCTTGCATATATATTTTATACAAATTTATTATCTATTATCTATTTTCATACAAATACACATTCTTTTCATGATATTTTGTTTATTTATTTTGACACGAATTTACATTATTTGATATGTATTTTGTATATATATTTTTATGCGTAATTACATAATTTCATATGTTTTTTGTATATATATTTCTATAGAAATCTACTTTATTTTATGTGTATTCGTATATATATTTTGAAACAAATTTACATTGTTTTATATGTATTTTTGAATATCTCTTTCAAAACAAATTTACCTTACTGTACATGCATTTTGTATATTTATTTCAATACAAATTTAAATATTTTATGTGTATTTTGGTAAATATATTTTTATAAAAAATGCGATAATTTTTGGGAATTTTGTATCTTTATATTCATACAAATTTACATTATTTTATTGATATTCTGTGTATTTATTTTGATACGATTTTACATTATTCTATTTGTTTTTTGTATATATAATTTTTATACACATTTACATTATATAATGTGTATCTTGCATATATATTTTATACAAATTTACGTTATTTTAAGTGTATTTGTTTATATATTTTCATTCAAATTTACATTATTTGATGTGTATTTTGTATATGTATTTCAATACAAATTTACCTAATTTTATGAGTATTTTGTATATTTCTTTTCAAACAAATTTAAATTATTTTTGTGTATTTTTGTATATTGTTTTATACAAATTTAGGTTATTTTATGTACGCATTTACATTATTTAGTGTGTGTTTTGTATATATATTTTTTTGCAAATTTACTTTATTTTATGTGCATTTTTGTACATATATTTTTATAGAAATTTGCGTTATTTGTATATGTTTTCTCATACAAATTTACATTATTTTATTGCTATTTTGTTTATTTATTTTGATACGAATTACATGATTATATGTGTATTTTGTACATATTTTTTATACGTATTTACATTACTTAATGTGTATTTTGTTTATATATTTTTAAACAAATCTACGTTATTATGTGTATTTCTATAAATATTTTGATACAGATTTACATTATTTTATGTATTTTGTATGTACATTTCAATTCAAATTTAGCTTAATTTAGCTGTATTTTGTATATATATTTTCATACAAATTTAATTACTTCTGTGTATTTTTGTATATAGTTTTATACAAATTTACGATATTTTATGTGTATTTTGTATATTTATATTTTTACAAATACACATTCTTTTACTGGTATTTTGTTTATTTATTTTGATACGATTTTTATGTATTTTTTGTATTCATTTTTTTATACGTATTTACTTCATTTTATGTTTATTTTGTACATATTTTTATAGAAATCTACGTTATTTTATGTTTATTCGTATATATATTTTGAAACAAATTTACATTGTTTTATATGTATTTTGCATATCTATTTCATTAAAAATTTGCAAATTTACTTTATTTTATGTGCATTTGTATATGTTTTCTCAAACAAATTTACATTATTTTATTGCTATTTTGTTTATTTATTTTGATACAAATGAAAATAGATATACAAAATATTCATAAAATAAATTAAATTTGTATTGAAATATATATACAAAATACATAAAATAATGTAAATTTGTATAAAAAAATATATACAAAACACAAATAGAATAATGTAAAAACGTATCAAAATAAATACACAGAATATTAATAAAACAATGTAAATTTGTATGAAAATAAAGATGCAAAATACCCATTAAATAACGCATTTTTGTAGAAATATATATACCAAAATACCCCTGAAAAAAACTATTTCTATTAAAATAAATATACAAAATACACATACAATAAGGTAAATCTGTATTGAAATAGATATGCAAAATACATATAAAACACTGTAAATTTGTTTCAAAATATATATACGAATACACATAAAATAACGTAGATTTGTATAAAATATATGTACAAAATACATAAAATGAAGTAAATACGTATAAGAAAATGTATACAAAATACACATAAAATAATGTAAAATTGTATCAAAATAAATAAAGAAAATACCAATAAAAGAATGTGTATTTGTATAAATATACAAAATACACATAAAATAACGTAAATTTGTATAAAACTATATACAAAATACACAGAAGTAATTAAATTCGTATGAAAATAGATATACAAAATACAGATAAAATAAGCTAAATTTGAATTGAAATGTATATAAAATACATAAATAATGTAGATTTGTATCAAAATATTTATAAAAATACCCATAAAATAACGCATTTTTTATTTATAAAATATATATACAAAATACACATAAAAAATTAAATTTGTATTAAAATAAATATACAAAAACACATTCAATAAGGTAAATTTGTATTGAAATAGATATGCAAAATACATATAAAACAATGTAAATTTGTTTCAAAATATATATACGAATACACATAAAATAACGTAGATTTCTATAAAAATATATATGCAAAATACACATAAAATAAAATAATGTAAATTCGTATCAAAATAAATATACAAAATACCAATAAAAGAATGTGTATTTGTATAAATATAAATATACAAAATACACATACAATAACGTAAATTTATATAAAACTATATACAAAAATACACAGAAGTATTTTAATTTGTATGAAAATAGATATACAAAATAAGGTAAATTCGTTACAAATTCAATAAACAAAATTCAGATAAAAGAACGTATATTTGTAGAAAAAATAAATATACAAAATACACATTAAATAACGAAAATTTGTATGAAAATATATAAAAAATTAAACAAAAATAATTTCAATTTGTATGAAAATAAATATACAAAATACACATGTATTTTGTATATCTATTTTCACACAAATTTAATTACTTTTGTGTATTTTTGCATATAGTTTTATATAAATTTACGTTATTTTATTTGTATTTTGTAAATTTATATATATACAATACACTTTCTTTTATTAGTATTTTGTTTATTTATTTTGATACAAGTTTACATTATTTTATGTGTATTTTGTATACCTTTTTTTATACGTATTTAATTCATTATATGTGTATTTTGTATATTTATTTTTATAGAAATCTACGTTATTTTATGTGTATTCGTATATATATTTTTAAAAAAATTTACATGGTTTTATATGTATTTTGCATATCTATTTCAATACAAATCTACCTTATTGTATGTGCATTTTGTATATTTATTTTAATACAAATTCAAATATTTTATGTGTGTCTTGGTATAAATATTTTTAGAAAAAATGCGTTATTTTATGGGTATTTTGCATCTTAATTTTCATACAAATTTACATTATTTTATTAATATTCTGTGTATTTATTTTGATACGATTTTATATTATTCTATTTGTGTTTTGTATATATTCTTTTATACATATTTACATTATTTAATGTGTATTTTTTATATATATTTTATACAAATTTACGTTATTTTAAGTGTATTTGTTTATATATTTTCATTCAAATTTACATTATTTTATGTGTATTTTGTAAATGTATTTCAATACAAATTTACCTAATTTTATGTGTATTTTGTATATTTATTTTCATACAAATTAAAATTATTTTTGTGTATTTTTGTATATAGTTTTATACAAATTTAGGTGATTATATTGTATATCTATTTTCATACAAATACACATTCTTTTATTGATATATTGTTTATTTACTATGACGCGAGATTACATTATTTAATGTGTATTTTATATATATATATATATATATATATATATATATATATATATATATATATATATATATATATATATATATATATATATATATATATATATATATATATATATATATATATATATATATATATATATATATATATATATATATATATATATATATATATATATATATATATATATATATATATATATTTTTCGTGTTTACATCATTTGATGTGTATTTTGTATATATATTTCTATAGAAATCTACGTTGATTTATGAGTATTCGTATATAGATTTTGAAATAAATTTACACTGTTTTATGTGTATTTTGCATATTTTTTCAATACAAATTTACCTTATTGTATATGCATTTTGTATATTAATTTTTATACAAATTTAATTATGCTATGTGTATTTTTGTATATGTATTTTTATAAAAATATGCTTTATTTTATGGGTATTTTGCATTTTTACTTTCATATAAATTTACATTATTTTATTTATATTCTGTTTTTTTTTTAAACAATTTTACATTATTCTATGTGTATTTTGTATATCTATTTTTATACGTATTTACTTAATTTTATGTGTATTTTGTATATATATTTTTATAGAAATCTACGTTATTTTATGTGTATTCGTATATATATTTTGAAACAAATTTACATTGTTTTATATGTATTTTTGCATATCTCTTTCAATACAAATTTACCTTATTGTATGTGCATTTTGTATATTTATTTCAATACAAATTTAAATATTTTATGTGTATTTTGGTATATATATTTTTAAAAGAAATGCGCTATTTGATGGGAATTTTGCATCTTTATTTTCATACAAATTTACATTATTTTATTAATATTCGGTGTATTTATTTTGATACGATTTCACATTATTCAATTTTTTTTTTGTATATATATTTTTTTTAAATATTTACATTATTTAATGTGTATCTTGCATCTTTTATCGTAATTTTGTTTATTTATTTTTATACGAATTTACATTATTTTAGGTGTATTTGATATGTATATTTTTATACTTATTTATATCATTTTATTTGTGTTTTGAATATATATTTTCATAGAAATTTACTCTATTTTATGGGTATTCGTATATATATTTTGATACAAATTTACATTATTTATGTTTATTTTGCATATCTATTTCAATACAAATTAACCATAGTGTATGTGTATTTTGTATATTTATTTTAATACAAATTTAATTATTTTATGTGTATTTTTGTAAAAATATGCGTTATTATTTGGGTATTTTCCATCTTTATTTTCATACAAATTTACATTATTTTATTGATATTCTGTTTATTTATTTTGATACGATTTTACATTATTCTATGTGTATTTTGTATATATATTTTTATACACATTTCCATTATTTAATGTATATTTTGAATATATATTGTATATAAATTTACGCTATTTTATGTGTATTTGTTTATATATTTTCATACAAATTTACAATATTTTATGTGTAATTTGTATATGTATTTCAATACAGATTTGCCTAATTTTCTGTGTATTTTGCATATCTATTTTCAAACAAATTTAAATTATTTTTATGTATTTTTTATATATTTTTATACAAATTTTAGTTATTTTATTTGTATTTTGTATTTATATTTTCCTACAAATATACATTCTTTTAGTGGAATTTTGTTCATTTATTTTCATAATTTCATAATTTTATGTGTATTTTGTATATATATTTTTCTACGTATTTACATTATTTTATGTGTATTTTTTATATACATTTTCATAAAAATTTACGTTATTTTATTGTGTGTATTCGTATATGATTTGATACAAATTTACATTATTTTATGTTTATTTTGCATATCTATTTCAATATAGATTTACCTTATTGTATGTGTATTTTGTATATTTATTTTAATACAAATTTAATTATTTTATGTGTACTTTGTATACATTTTCTTATACGTATTTACTTCATTTAATGTGTATTTTGTATATATATTTTTATAGTAATCTACGTTATTTTATGTGTATTGGTATATATATTTTGAAGCAAATTTACATTGTTTTATATGTATTTAGCATATCTATTTCAATATAAATCTACCTTATTGTATGTGCATTTTGTATATTTATTGTAATACAAATTTTAAAATTTTATTATTTTGGTATATATATTTTTATAAAAAGAGTTTTATATAAATTTAAAATATTTTTTTTCATACAAATACACATTTTTTATTGATATTTTGTTTATTTATTTTGACGCGATTTCACATTATTTAATGTGTATTGTGTATATATATTTTTATACGTATTTACGTCATTTCATGTGTATTTTGTATATATATTTCTATAGAAATATATGTTATTTTATGTGTATTCTTATATATATTTTGAAACAAATATACATTGTTTTATGTGCATTTTGCATATTTTTTCAATATAAATTTACCTTATTGTACGTGCATTTTGTATATTAATTTTAATACAAATTTAATTATTCTATGTGTATTTTTGTATATGTATTTTCATAAAAAAATGCTTTATTTTATGGGTATTTTGCATCTTTATTTTCATACAAATTTACATTATTTTATTGATATTCTGTGTATTTATTTTGATACGATTTTACATTATTCTATGTATATTTTGTATATATATTTCATACAAATGAACGTTATTTTATGTGAATTTGTTTTCATTTCATACAAATTTACATTATTTTATGTGTATTTTGTACATGTATTTAAATACAAATTTAACTAATTATATGTGTATTATGTATATATATTTTCATACAAATTGTAATTTATTTTGTGTATTTTAGTATATAATTTTATTCAAATTTTCGTAATTTTATGTGAATTTTGTATATTTATTTTCCTACAAATATACGTTCTTTTATCGGAATTTTGTTTATTTATTTTGATACGAGTATTCATTATTTTAGGTGTATTTGATATATATATTTTTATACTTATTTACATAATTTTATATGTATTTTGAATATATATTTTCATAGAAATTTACTCTATTTTATGTGTATTCGTATATATATTTTCATACAAATTTACATTATTTATGTGTATTTCGCATATCTATTTCAATACAAATTTTCTTTATTGTATGTGCCTTTTGTATATTTATTTTGATGCAAATTTAATTATTTTATGTGTATTTTTGTATATATATTTTTAAACAAATATGCGTTATTATATGGGTATTTTGCATCTTTATTTTCATACAAATTTACATTATTTTATTGATTGTCTGTTTATTTATTTTGATACGATTTTACGTTATTCTGTGTATTTTGTATATATATTTTTAGACATATTTACATTATTTAATGTATATTTTGTACATATATTTTATGGAAATTTACGTTATCTTATGTGTATTTGTTTATATATTTTCAAACAAATTTACATTATTTTATGTGTATTTTGTATATGTATTTCAATAAAAACTTGCCTAATTTCATTTGTATTTTGCATATCTATTTTCAAACAAATTTAAATTATTTTTGTGTATTTTTGTATTATTTTTATACAATTTTTTTTATTTTATTTGTATTTTGTATATATATTTTCCTACACATATACATTCTTTTAGAGGAAATTTTGTTTATTTATTTTGATACGAATTTATATTATTTTATGTGTATTTTGTATATATATTTTTCTATGTATTTACATTATTTTATGTGTATTTTGTATATATATTTTCATAAAAATTTACGTAATTTTATTGTGTGTATTCGTATATATTTTGATAAAAATTTTCATTATTTTATGTGTTTTTTGCATATCTATTTCAATAAAAATCTACCTTATTGTATGTGTATTTTGTATATTTATTTTAATACAAATTTAATTATTTTATGTGTATTTTTGTATATATTTTTTTTAAATATAAGATATTTTATGGGTAATTTGCATCTTTAATTATATAAATTTTTACATTACGTACATATCTTTTATACGTATTTACATTATTTAATGTGTATTTTGTTTATATATTTTTATACAAATTTACGTTATTATATGTGTATTTGAATATATATTTTGATACAAATTTACATTATTTTATGTATTTTCTATATTTATTTCAATTCAAATTTAGCTTATTTTATGTGTCTTTTGTATATCTATTTTCATACAAATTTAATTATTTTTGTTTATTTTTGTATATAGTTTTATACAATTTTACGTTATTTTATGTGTATTTTGTATATTTATATTTATACAAGTAAACATTCTTTTATTGGTATTTTGTTTATTTATTTTGATACGAATTTACATTATTTTATGTGTATTTTGTATACATTTTCTTATACGTATTTACTTCATTTTATGTGTATTTTGTATATATATTTTATAGAAATCTACGTTATTTTATGAGTATTCGTATGTATATTTTGAAACAAATTTACATTGTTTTATACGTATTTTGCATATCTATTTCAATACAAATTTACCTTATTGTATGTGCATTTTGTATATTTATTGTAATACAAATTTAAATATTTTATGTGCATTTTGGTATATATATTTTCATAAAAAATGCGTTGTTTTATGGGTATTTTGCATCTTTATTTTCATACAAATTTACATTATTTTATTAATATTCTGTGTATTTATTTTGATACTATTTTACATTATTCTATTTGTGTTTTGTATATATTTTTTTATACATATTTACATTATTTAATGTGTATTTTCTATATATATTTCTTACAAATTTTCGTTATTTTAAGTGTATTTGTTTATACATTTTTATTCAAATTTACATTATTTTATGTGTATTTTGTATATGTATTTCAATAGAAATTTACCTAATTTCATGTGTATTTTGTATATATATTTTATACAAATTTAAATTATTTTTTGTGTATTTTTGTATAGAGTTTTATTCAAATTTACAATATTTTATGTGTATTTTGTATATCTATTTTCATACAAATACACATTCTTTTATTGATATTTTGTTTATTTATTTTGATGCGAATTTACATTATTTAATGTGTATTGTGTATATATATTTTTATACGTATTTACGTCATTTCATGTGTATTTTGTATATATATTTCTATAGAAATATACGTTATTTTATGTGTATTCGTATATATATTTTGAAACAAATATACATTGTTTTATGTGCATTTTGCATATTTTTTCAATACAAATTTACCTTATTGTACGTGCATTTTGTATATTAATTTTAATACAAATTTAGCTATTCTATGTGTATTTTTGTATATGTATTTTTATAAAAATATGCTTTATTTTATGGGTATTTTGCATCTTTATTTTCATACAAAATTACTTTATTTTATTGATATTCCGTGTATTTATTTTAATACGATTTTATATTGTTCTATGTATATTTTGTATATCTATTTTATACCAATGTACGTTATTTTATGTGAATTTGTTTTCATTTCATACAAATTTACATTATTTTATGTGAATTTTGTACATGTATTTAAATACAAATTTAACTAATTATATGTGTATTTTGTATATCTATTTTCATACAAATTGAAATTAATTTTGTGTATTTTTGTATATATTTTTATTCAAATTTTCGTAATTTTATGTGTATTTTGTATATTTATTTTCCTACAAATATACGTTCTTTTATCGGAATTTTATTTATTTATTTTGATACGAATTTTCATTATTTTAGGTGTATTTGATATATATATTTTTATACTTATTTACATAATTTTGTATGTATTTTGAATATATATTTTCATAGAAATCTACTCTATATGTATATGTATAGAAAAGACACATGAAATAATCTAAATTCGTATCGAAATAAATGAACAAAATACCGATAAAATAATGTAATTTTGAATGAAAATATATAGAGAAAATACACATAAAATAACGTAAATACAAATAAATATATACACATAAAATGATTTGAATTTGAATGAAAATAGATATAAAAATAAACTTAAAATAAGGCAAATTTATAATGAAATATATACACAAAATACACATAAAATAATGTAGATTTGTTTCAAACTATATATACGAATACACATAAAATAACGTAGATTTCTATAGAAATATATATACAAAATATACATGAAATGTTGTAAATACGTATAAAAATATATATACTAAATACACATTAAATAATGTAAATTCGTGTCAAAATAAATAATTAAAATATCAATAAAAGAACGTGTATTTGTATGAAAATACATATACAAAATACACATAAAATAACGTAAATTTGTATAAAACTATATATAAAAATACACAAACATAAGTTTAATTTGTATGAAAATAAATATAAAAAATACACATAAAATAATGTAAATTTGAATGAAAATATATAAACAAATACACTTAAATTAACATAAATTTGTATAAAATATATATAAAAAATACTCATTAAATAATATAAATATGTATAAAAAATATATATACCAAACACAAATAGAATAATGTAAAATCGTATTAAAATAAATACACAGAATGTAAATAAAATAATGTAAATTTGTATGAAAATAAAGATGCAAAATAACCATAAAATAACGCATTTTTTATAAACATACAAAATACACATGAAAGGATGTAAATACGTATAAAAATATATATACAAAATACACATTAAATAATGTAAATTCGCGTCAAAATAAATAAACAAAATGTCAATAAAGGAATGTGTATTATAAATATTATTATATTATTATATAAATATACAAAATACACATAAGATAACATAAATTTGTATAAAACTATATACAAAAATACACAAAAATAATTTAAATTTGAATGAAAATAAATATACAAAATACTCATAAAATTAGGTAAATTGTATTGAAATACATATACAAAATACACATAAAATACTGTAAATTTGAATGAAAATACATAAACAAATACACTTAAAATAACGTAAATTTGTATAAAAAAATATATACAAAACACAAATAGAATAATGTAAAATCGTATCAAAATAAATACACAGAATATTAATAAAATAATGTAAATTTGTATGAAAATAAAGAAGCAAAATACCCATAAAATATATATAAAAAAATACACATAAAAAAATTTATTTGTATTAAAATAAATATACAAAATACACATACAATAAGGTAAATCTGTATTGAAATAGATATGCAAAATACATATAAAACAATGTAAATTTGTTTCAAAATATATATACGGATACACATAAAATAACGTAGATTTGTATAAAAATATATACAAAATACACGTAAAATGAAGTAAATACGTATAAAAAAATGTATACAAAATACACATAAAATAATGTAAATTCGTATCAAAATAAATAAACAAAATACCAATAAAAGAATATGTATTTGTATAAATATGAATATACAAAATACACATAAAATAACATAAATTTGTATAAAACTATATACAAAAATACAGAGAAGTAATTAAATTCGTATGAAAATAGATATACAAAATACAGATAAAATAAGCTAAATTTGAATTGAAATGTATATACAAAATACATAAAATAATGTTAATTTGTATCAAAATATTTATAAAAATACATATAGTAACGTAAATTTGTTTAAAAATATATAAACAAAATACACATTAAGTAATGTAAATACGTATAAAAAATATGTACAAAATACACATATAATCATGGAATTCGTATCAAACTAAATAAATAAAATAGCAATAAAATAATGTAAATTTGTATGAGAAAACATATACAAATACATATAAAATAACGCTAATTTCTATAAAAATATATGGCCAAAAATGAACGTAAAATAAATTAACTTTGGATAAAAATATATATACAAAACACACATTAAATAATGTAAATGCGTACATAAAATTACCTAAATTTGTATAAAACTATATACAAAAATACACAAAAATAATTTAAATTTGTATGAAAAGAAATATACAAAATACACATAAAATTAGGTTAATTTCTATTGAAATACATATACAAAATACACATAAAATAATGTAAAGTTGAAATACATATACAAAATACACATATAATAACGTAAATTTGTATGAAATATATATACAAAATACACATTAAATAATGTAAATATGTATAAAAAATATATACAAAACACAAATAGAATAATGTAAAATCGTATCAAAATATATACACAGAATATTAATAAAATAATGTAAATTTGTATGAAAATTAAGATGCAAAATACCTATAAAATAACGCATTTTTTATAAAATTATTGATACCAAAATACACATAAAATATTTGAATTTGTATCAAAATAAATATACAAAATGCACATACAATAAGGTAAATTTGTATTGAAATAGATATGCAAAATACATATAAAATAATGTAAATTTGTTTCAAAATGTATATGCGAATACACATAAAATAACGTAGATTTCTATAAAAATACATATACAAAATACACATAAAATTAAGTAAATACGTATAAAAAAATGTATACAAAATACACATAAAATAATGTAAACTCGTATAAATATAAATAAACAATATAGCAATAAAAGAATGTGTATTTGTATAAATATAAATATACAAAATGCACATAAAATAACGTTATATTATATAAAACTATATACATAAAATAACGCAAATTTCTATAAAAATATATGTACAAAAATGAACAAAAAATAAATTTGCATAAAAATATATATACAAAACACACATTAGATAATGTAAATGAGAATAAAAATATGTATACAAAATACCTATGAAATAATCTAAATTCCTATCGAATTAAATTAAGAAAATACCAATATAATAGTGTAATTTTGGATGAAAATATATATACAAAATACACATAAACAACCTAAATACAAATACAAATATACACATAAAATAATTTAAAATTGAATGAAATAAATATACAAAACAAACATAAAATATGGTACATTTGTAATAAAATATATGAAAAAATACACATAAAATAATATAAATTTGTATGAAAATATATATACAAATACACATTAAATAACATGAATTTGTATAAAATTTGTATCAAAATATATACGAATACACACAATAAAATAACGTAATTTTTTTATGAAAATGTATATACAAAATACACATAAAATAATGTAAATTTGTATAAAAATATATAAACCAATACACATAAAATAATGTAAATTTGGATAAAATATATATACAAAATAAACCTTAAATAATGTAAATATGTAAAAAAAATATATACAAAATACACATAGAATAATGTTAAATCGTATCAAAATAAATAAAGAGAATATCAATAAAATAATGTAAATTTGTATGAAAATAAAGCTGCAAAATATTCATATAATAACGCATATTTGCATAAAAATATATATACAAAAATACATATAAAATAATTAAATTTGTATTAAAATAAATATACAAAATGCACGTACAATTAAGAAAATTTGTATTGAAATAGATATGCAAAATACACATCAATAATGTAAATTTGTATCAAAATATATATACGAATACTCATAAAATAGAGAAAATTTCTATGAAAATATACATACAAAATAGATATACAAAATACACATATAATTAGTTAAATTTGTATTTAAATACATGTACAAAAAACACATAAAATAAAGTAGATTTGTATGAAATGAAAACAAATACATTTTATATAAAATATATATACAAAATACACATAGAATAATGTAAAATCATACCAAATAAATACACAAAATATCAATAAAATAATATAAATTTGTATGAAAATAAAGATGCAAAATACCCATAAAATAAAGCATATTTTTATAAAAATACATACACAAAAATACACATAGATTAATCAAATTTGTATTAAAATTAATATACAAAATGCACATACAATAATGTAAATTTCTATTGAAAAAATATGCAAAATACACATAAAACAATGTAAATTTGTTTCAAAAAATATATACGAATACACATAAAATAACGTAGATTTCTATAGAATAATATATACAAAATTCCCATCAAATAGCGCATTTCTTATAAAAATATATAATACAAAATACACATTAAATAATGTTAATTCGTGTCAAATAAATAAAACAAATATCATGAAAAGAATGTGTATTTGTATGAAAATAGATATACAAAATACACATAAAATAACCTAAATTTGTATAAAACTATATACAAAAATAAACAAAAATAATTTAAACTTGTATGAAAATAAATATACAAAAAACATATAAAAATAGGTAAATTTGTATTGAAATACATATACAAAATACACATGAAATAATGTAAACTTGAATGAAAATATATAAACATATAGACTTAAAATAACGTAAATTTGTATCTAATATATATACAAAAAACACTTTAAATAAAGTAAATATGTATAAAAAAAATATATACAAAACACAAATAAAATAATGTAAAATCTTATCAAAATAAATACAGAAAATATTAATAAAATAATGTAAATTTGTATGAAAATTAAGATTCAAAATACCCATGTCATATGTATTCGTATATTTATTTTGAAACAAATTTACATTGTTTATGTGTATTTTGCATATCTGTTTTTGTGTATTCTGTATTTATTTTTGTTATACATAGAATAATGTAAAATCGTATCAAAATAAGTACACAGAATATCAATAAAATAATTTAAATTTGTATGAAAACAATGATGCAAAATACCCATAAGATAAAGCATTTTTTTTTAAATACATATACAAAAATACACATAGAATAATTAAATTTGTATTAAAATTAATATACAAAATGCAAACATACAATAAGGTAAATTTGTATTGAAAAAAAACGCAAAATACAAATAAAACATTGTAAATTTGTTTCAAAATATATATACGAATACACATAAAATAACGTAGATTTCTATAGAAATATATATACAAAATACACATGAAATTATGTAAATACGTATAAAAATATATATATAAAATACAAATTAAGTAATGTAAATTCGTGTCAAAATAAATAAACAAAATATCATGAAAAGAATGTGTATTTGTATGAAAATAAATAATAGATAATAAATTTGTATGAAATATATATGCAAGATATACATTAAATAATGTAAATATGTATAAAAAAAAATATATACAAAAAACAAATAGAGTAATGTAAGATCGTATCAAAATAAATACACCGAATATTAATAAAATAATGTAAATTTGTATGAAAATAAAGATGCAAAATTCCCATCAAATAGCGCATTTCTTATAAAAATATATATACCAAAATACACATAAAATAATGTTAATTCGTGTCAAATAAATAAAACAAATATCATGAAAAGAATGTGTATTTGTATGAAAATAGATATACAAAATACACATAAAATAACCTAAATTTGTATAAAACTATATACAAAAATAAAAAATAAAAATTTAAACTTGTATGAAAATAAATATACAAAAAACATATAAAAATAGGTAAATTTGTATTGAAATACATATACAAAATACACATGAAATAATGTAAATTTGAATGAAAATATATAAACATATACACTTAAAATAACGTAAATTTGTATCTAATATATATACAAAAAACACTTTAAAGAAAGTAAATATGTATAAAAAAATATATACAAAACACAAATAAAATAATGTAAAATCTTATCAAAATAAATACAGAAAATATTAATAAAATAATGTAATTTAAATTTGTATTGAAATAAATGTACAAAATGCACATACAATAAGGTAAACTTCTATTGAAAGAGATATGCAAAAATACACATAAAACAAAGTAAATTTGTTTCAAAATATATATACGAATACACATAAAATAAAGTAGATCTCTATAAAAATATATATACAAAATACACATAAAATTAGGTAAATACGTATAAAAAAATGTAAACAAAATACACATAAAATAATATAAATTCGAAACAAAATAGATAAACAAAATACCAATAAAAGAATGTGTATTTGTATAAATATAAATGTACAAAATATACATACAAAATAAACATAAAATAAGGTAAATTTGTAATGAAATATATGTACAAAATACCCATAAAAGAATGTAAATTTATATGAAAATATATATACAAATACACATATAATACCATGAATTTGTATAAAATTATATATTCAAAATAAATATTAAATAATGTAAATGCGTATAAAAATATATATAAAAAGTACATATAAAATAATGTAAATTCGTATCAATATAAATCAACAAAATACCAATAAAATAATATATATTTGATTGAAAATAGATTCACAAAATACACATAACATAACTAAAATTTGTATTGAAATATATAAAAAAATACATAAAAATAATTTGAGTTTCTATGAAAATAGATATTAAAAATACACATAAAAATAGGTAAATTTCTTTTGAAATATATATACAAAATACCCATAAAATATTGTAAATTTGTGTCAGAATATATAAACAAATACACATAAAATAACGTAAATTTGTTTGAAAAATATATACAAAATACACATAGAATAATGTCAAATCGTATCAAAATGAATGAGCAGAATATCAATCAAATAACGTAAATTTGTATGAAAATAAAGATGCAAAATACCCATAAAATAAAGCATATTTTTATAAAAATACATATACAAAAATACACATAGAATAATTAAATTTGTATTAAAATTAATATAAAAAATGACTATACAATAAGGTAAATCTGTATTGAAAAAATATGCAAAATACACATAAAAGCGTAAATTTGTTTAAAAATCGATATACGAATACACATAATATAACGTAGATTTCTATACAAAGATATATACAAAATACACATGAAATGATGTAAATACGTATAAAAATATATATACAAAATACACATTAAATAATTTAAATTCTCGTCAAAATGAATAAACAAAATATCAATAAAAGAATGTGTATTTTTATGAAAATAGATATACAAAATACTCATAAAATAACCTAAATTTGTATAAAACTATATAAAAAAATACACAAAAATAATTTAAATTTGTATGAAAATAAATATACAAAATACACATAAAATTATTTTGTATATCTATTTTATACAAATGTACGTTATTTTATGTGAATTTGTTTTCATTTCATACAAATTTACATTATTTTATGTGTATTTTGTACATGTATTTAAATACAAATTTAACTAATTACATATTTTTATAAAAATACATATACAAAAATACACATAAATTAATCAAATTTGTATTAAAATTAATATACAAAATACACATACAATAAGGTAAATTTGTATTGAAAAAATATGCAAAATACACATAAAACAATGTAAATTTGTTTCAAAATATATATACGAATACACATAAAATAACGCAGATTTCTATAGAAATTTATATACAAAATACACTTGAAATAATGTAAATACGTATAAAATATATATACAAAATACACATTAAATAATGTTAATTCGTGTCAAAATAAATAAACAAAATATCATGAAAAGAATGTGTATTTGTATGAAAATAGATATACAAAATACACATAAAATAACCTAAATTTGTATAAAACTATAAACAAAAATACACAAAAATAATTTAAACTTGTATGAAAATAAATATACAAAAAACATATAAAATTAGGTAAATTTGTATTGAAATACATATACAAAATACACATAAAATAATGTAAATTTGAATGAAAATATATAAACATATAGACTTAAAATAACGTAAATTTGTATCAAAAATATATACAAAAAACACATTAAATAATGTAAATATGTATAAAAAAAATATATACAAAACACAAACAAAATGATGTAAAATCGTATCAAAATAAATACAGAAAATATTAATAAAATAATGTAAATTTGTATGAAAATTAAGATGCAAAATACCCATAAAATAATGCATTTTTTATAAAAATATATATACGAAAAAACATAAAATATTTGCTTTTGTATTAAAATAAATAGATATGCAAAATACACATAAAATAAGCTAAATTTGAATTGAAATATATATACAAAATACATAAAATAATGTAAATTTGTATCAAAATACCTATACAAATACACATATAATAACGTAAATTTGTATAAAAATATATAAACAAAATACACATTAAATAATGTAAATACGTATAAAAAATGTAAAAATACACAAATAATCATGTCATTCGTATCAAAATAAATAGACAAAATACCAATAAAATAATGTAAATTTCTGAGAAAACATATACAAAATACACATAAATAACGCAAATATCAATAAAAATATATATAATATAATATATTTTTATACATATTTAAAATATTTAATGTATATTTTGTATATATATATATATATATATATATATATATATATATATATATATATATATATATATATATATATATATATATATATATATATATATATATATATATATATATATATATATATATATTTTATCCAAATTTACGTGATTTTATATGTATTTGTTTATATATTTTCATACAAATTTACATTATTTTATGTGAGTTTTGTATATGTATTTCAAAACAAATTTGCCTAACTTTATCTGTATTTTGCATATCTATTTTCAAACAAATTTAAATTATTTTTGTGTCTTTTTTTATATATTTTATACAAATTCTAGTTATTTTATTTCTTTTTGTATATATATTTTCTACAAATATACATTCTTTTATTGGAATTTTGTGTATTTATTTTTACAATTTACATTATTTTATGTATTTTGTATATATATTTTCTACGTATTTAAACTATTTTATGTGTATTTTATATATACATTTTCATAAAAATTTACGTTATTTTATTGTGTGTATTCGTATATATTTTGAAACATTTTATACAAATTCATGTTATTTTATGTGTATTTATATATATATTTTCATACAAATTTATATTATTTTATGTGTATTCTTACATATATTTTATTACAAATTTACCTTATTTTATGTTTATTTTGTATATTTATTTCATTCAATTTTAAATTATTTAATGTGTATATTTGTATTTGTATTTAGGTTATTTTATGTGTGTTTTCTATATATATTTTCATCCAAAATTACATTATTTTATTGTTATTTTCTTAATTTAACTCGATACGAATTTAGATTATTTCATAGGTATTTTGTGTACATATTTTTATACTCATTTACATTATCTAATGTGTGTTTTGTATATATTTTTTTATGCAAACTAATTTTATGTGCATTTTTGTACATATATTTTTATAGAAACTTAAAACGTTATTTTATTTGTATTTTGTATATGTTTTCTCATACAAATTTACATTATTTAATTAGTTTTTTGTTTATTTGTTTTGATACGAAAGACTTGATTATTGGTGTATTTTGTAAATATTTTTTTATACGTATTTATATTACTTAATGTGTATTTTGTTTATATTTTTTTTACAAATTTACGTTATTATATGTGTATTTGTTAAAAATATTTTGAAACGAATTTACTTTATTTTATGTATTTTGTATATATATTTCAATTCAAATTTAGCTTATTTTGTGTGTATTTTGTATTTCTATTTTCATGCAAATTTAATTACTTCTGTGTATTTTTGTATATAGTTTTATACAAATTTACGTTATTTTATGTGCATTTTGTATATTTATATTTATACAAATACACATTCTCTTATTGGTATTTAGTTTATTTATATTTATACAAATTTACATTATTTTATGTGTATTTTGTATACATTTTTGATTCGTATTTACTTAATTTTATTTGTATTTTGTATATATATATATATATATATATTTATAGAAATCTACGTTATTTTATGTGTATTCGTATATATATTTTGAAACAAATTTACATTGTTTTATACGTTTTTTGCATATCTATTTCAATACAAATTTACCTTATTGTATGTGCATTTTGTATATTTATTTTAATACAAATTCAAATATTTTATGTGTATTTTGGTATATATAATTTTATAAAAAAATCGTTATTTTATAGATATTTTGCATCTTAGTTTTCATACAAATGTACATTATTTTATTAATATTCTGTGTATATATTTTGATACGATTTTATATTATACTATTTGTGTTTTGTATATATTTTTTTATACATATTTTCATTATTTAATGTGTATTTTTTATATATATTTTATACAAATTAACGTCATTTTAAGTGTATTTGTTTATATAATTTCATTCAAATTTACATTATTTTAAGTGTATTTTGTATATGTATTTCAATACAAATTTACCTAATTTTATGTGTATCTTGTATATTTATTTTCATACAAATTTAAATTATTTTTGTGTTTTTTTGTATATACATATAGAGTAAATTTCTATGAAAATATATATTCAAAATACATATAAAATTATGTAAATAAGTATAAAAATATATATATCAAATACACCTAAAAAAATGAAAATTCGTATCAAAATAAATAAACAAAATTCCGATAAAAGAACGTATATTTGTAGGAAAATAAATATACAAAATACACATATAATTAGTTAAATTTGTATTTAAATACATGTACAAAATACACATAAAATAATGTAAATTTGTATGAAATGAAAACAAATTCACATAAAATAACGTACATTTGTATAAAATAGATATACAAAATATACATAGAATAATGTAAAATCGTATCAAAATAAATACACAGAATATCAATAAAATAATGTAATTTTGTATGAAAATAAAGATGCAAAATACCCATAAAATAAAGCATATTTTTTTTAAAATACATATACAAGAATACACATAGAATAATTAAATTTGTATTAAAATTAATATACAAAATGCACGTACAATAAGGAAAATTTGTATTGAAAAAATATACAAAATGCACATAAAACAATGTATATTTGTTTCAAAATATATATACGAATACACATAAAATAACGTATATTTCTATAGAAATATATATAAAAAATACACATGAAATGACGTAAATACGTACAAAAATATATATACACTATACACATTAAATAATATAAATTCGCATCAAAATAAATAAACATAATATTAATAAAAGAATGTGTATTTGTATGAAAATAGATATACAAAATACACATAAAATATTGTAAATTTGTATAAAACTCTATTAAAAAATACACAAAAATAATTTAAATTTGTATAAAAATATATATACAAAATACACATAAAACTAGTTAAATTTCTATTGAAATACATATACAAAATACACATAAAATAATGTAAATTTGAATGAAAATATATAAACAAATACACTTAAAATAACGTAAATTTGTATGAAATATATATGTTGCATATTTTTTCAATACAAATTTATCTTATTATATACGCATTTTGTATATTAATTTTAATACAAATTTAATTATTCGATGTGTATTATTGTATCTGTATTTTTATAAACATATGCTTTATTTTTTGGGTATTTTGCATCTTTATTTTCATACAAATTTACATTATTTTATTGATATTCTGCTCATTCATTTTGCTACGAATTGACATTATTCTATGTGTATTTTTTATATATTTTTCATACAAAATTACGTTATTTTATGTGTATTTGCTTATATATTTTGACACAAATTTAAAATATTTTATGGGTATTTTGTATATACATTTCAAAAGAAATTTACCTAGTTTTATGTGTATTTTCTATATCTATTTTCATACAAACTCAAATTATTTCTATGTATTTTTGTATATATTTAAATACAAATTTTAGTTATGTTATGTGTATTTTGTAAATTTATTTTCATTCAAATATATATTATTTTATTGGTGTTTTGTTGATTTATATTGATACGAGTTTACATTATTTTATATGTACTTTGTATATATATTTTTATACGCTTTTACATTATTTAATATTTATTTTTAATATATATTTTTATACAAATTCATGGTATTTTATGTGTATTTGTACATATATTTTTATATAAATTTACATTATTTTATGTGTATTGTGTACATATATTTTTTTACAAATCTACCTTATTTTATGTTTATTTTGTATGTGTATTTTCTATATTTATATTTATCAAAATACACATTCTTTTATTGGTATTTTGTTTATTTATTTTAATTCGAATTTACATTATTTTATGTGTATTTTGTATACATTTTTTTATACGTATTTACTTAATTTTAAGTGTATTTTGTACATATATTTTTATAGAAATCTACGTTTTTTTATTTGTATTCGTATATATATTTTGAAACAAATTTACATTGTTTTATATGTATTTTTGCATATCTCTTTCAATACAAATTTACCTTATTGTATGTGCATTTTGTATATTTATTTCAATGCAAATTTAAATATTTTATGTGTTTTTTGGTATATATATTTTTATAAGATTACGAAAATTTGAATAAAATATATACAAAAACAAAAAATAAATTTCAATTTGTATGAAAATAGATATACAAAATACACATATAATTAGTTAAATTTGTATTTAAATACATGTACAAAATACACATAAAATAATGTAAATTTGTATGAAATGAAAACAAATTCACATAAAATTCACGTCAAAATAAATAAACAAAATATCAATAAAAGAATGTGTATTCGTATGAAAATAGATATACAAAATACACATAAAATAACCTAAATTTGTATCAAACTATATACAAAAATAAACAAAAATATTTTAAATTTGTATGAAAATAAATATACAAAATACATATAAAATAATGTAAATTTGAATGAAAATACATAAACAAATACACTTAAAATAACGTAAATTTGTATAAAAAAATTTGTACAAAACACAAATAGAATAATGTAATATCGTATCAAAATAAATACACAGAATATTAATAAAATAATGTGAATTTATAAAATAAAAACAAAATACCCATAAAATAACTCATTTATAAAAATATATATACCAAAATACACATCAAAAAATTAAATTTGTATTAAAATAAATATACAAAAAACACATACAATAAGGTAAATTTGTATTGAAATAGATATGCAAAATACATATAAAACAATGTAAATTTGTTTCAAAATATATATACGAATACACATAAAATAACGTAGATTTCTATAAAAATATATATACAAAATACACATCAAATGAAGTAAATACCAATAAAAAAATGTATGCAAAATACACATGAAATAATGTAAATTCGTATCAAAATAAATAAACAAAATACCAATAAAAGAATGTGTATTTGTATAAATATAAATATACAAAATACACATAAAATAACGTAAATTTATAAAACTATATACAAAAATACACAGAAGTAATTAAATTTGTATGAAAATATATACAAAATACACACAAAATAAGCTAAATTTGAATTGAAATATATATACAAAATACATGAAATAAAGTAAATTTGTATCAAAATATTTATACAAATACACATATAATAACCTAAATTTGTATGAAAATATATAAACAAAATACACATTAAATAATGTAAATACGTATAAAGAAATATGAACAAAATACACATATAATCATGTAATTCGTATCAAAATAAATAAACAAAATACCAATAAAATAATATAAATTTGTATGAGTAAACGTATATGTTGCATATTTTTTCAATACAAATTTACCTTATTATATACGCATTTTGTATATTAATTTTAATATATGTGTATTTGAATATATGTTTTGATACAAATTTACATTATTTTATGTATTTTCTATATTTATTTCAATTCAAATTTAGCTTATTTTATGTGTCTTTTGTATATCTATTTTCATACAAATTTAATTATTTTTGTTTATTTTTGTATATAGTTTTATACAATTTTGCGTTATTTTATGTGTATTTTGTATATTTATATTTATACAAGTAAACATTCTTTTATTGGCATTTAGTTTATTTATTTTGATACGAATTTACATTATTTTATGTGTATTTTGTATACATTTTCTTATACGTATTTACTTCATTTTAAGTGTATTTTGTATATATATTTTTATAGAAATCTACGTTATTTTATGTGTATTCGTATATCTATTTTGAAACAAATTTACATTGTTTTATGTGTATTTTGCATATTTATTTCAATACAAATTTACCTTATTGTATGTGCATTTTGTATATTTATTGTAATACAAATTTAAATATTTTGTGTATTTTGGTATATATATTTTCATAAAAAATGCGTTGTTTTATGGGTATTTTGCATCTTTATTTTCATTCAAATATACATTATTTTATTAATATTCTGTGTATTTATTTTGATACTATTTTACATTATTCTATTTGTGTTTTGTATATATTTTTTTATACATATTTACATTATTTAATGTGTATTTTCTATATATATTTCATACAAATTTACGTTATTTTAAGTGTATTTGTTTATATATTTTCATTCAAATTTACAGTATTTTATGGGTATTTTGTATATGTATTTCAATAGAAATTTAAACAGTTTTATGTGTATTTTGTATATATATTTTTATACAAATTTAAATTATTTTTGTGTATTTTTTTAATAGAGTTTTATACAAATTTACAATATTTTATGTGTATTTTGTATATCTATTTTCATACAAATACACATTCTTTTATTGATATTTTGTTTATTTATTTTGATGCGAATTTACATTATTTAATGCGTATTGTGTATATATATTTTTATACGTATTTACGTCATTTCATGTGTATTTTGTATATATATTTCTATAGAAATATACGTTATTTTATGTGTATTCGTATATATATTTTGAAACAAATATACATTGTTTTATGTGCATTTTGTATATTTTGTATATGCAAAATACACATAAAGTTAGGCAAATTTGTATTGAAATACATATACAAAACTCACATAAAATAATGTAAATTTGTATGAAAATATATAAACAAATACATATAAAATCACGTAAATTTGGATAAAATATATATATACAAAATATACATTAAATATTTTAAATATGTATAAAAATATATTATATTATATATATTTTTATTGATATTTGCGTTATTTATGTGTATTTTGTATATGTTTGCTCATAGAAATTTACATTATTTTATTGGTATTTTGTCTATTTATTTTGATGCGAATTACATGATTATTTGTGTATTTTTTACATCTTTTTTATACGTATTTACATTATTTAATGTGTATTTTGTTGATATATTTTTATACAAATTTACATTATTATATGTGTATTTGTATAGGTATTTTGATACAAATTTACATTATTTTATGTATTTTGTATATATTTCAATTCAAATTTAGCTTATTTTATGTGTATTTTGTATATCTATTTATCTTAATACAAAATCAAATATTTTATGTTTTTTCGTATATATATTTTTATAAAAAATGCGTTATTTTATGGGAATTTTGCCTCTTAATTTTCATACAAATTTACATTATTTTATTAATATTTTCTGTATTTATTTTGATACGATTTTACGTTATTTTATTTGTGTTTTGTATATATTTTTTTATACAAATTTACGTTATTTTAAGTCTATATGTCTATATATTTTCATTCAAATTTACATTATTTTATGTGTATTTTGTATATGTATTTCAATACAAATTTACCTATTTTTATATGTTTTTTGTATATTTTTTTTGATACAAGTTTAAATTATTTTTGTGTATTTTTGTATATAGTTTTATAAAAATTTAGGATATTTTATGTGTATTTTGTATATCTATTTTCATACAAATACACATTCTTTTCATGATATTTTGTTTATTTATTTTGACACTAATTAACATTATTTAATGTGTATTTTTTATATATTTTTTTATACGTATTTACATTATTTCAAGTGTATTTTGTATATATATTTCTATAGAAATCTGCGTTATTTTATGTGTATTCGTATATATATTTTGAGACAAATTTACATTGTTTTATGTGTATTTTGCATATTTTTTCAATACAAATTTACCTTATTGTATGTGCATTTTGTATATTAATTTTAATACAAATTTCATTAATCTATGTATATTTTTGTATATGTATTTTTTTAAAAATATGCTTTATTTTATGGGTATTTTGCATCTTTATTTTCATACAAATTTACATTATTTTATTGATATTCTGTGTATTTATTTTAAAATGATTTTACATTATTCTATGTGTATTTTGTATATATATTTTATATAAAATGTATTTGTTTTCATTTCATACAAATCTACATTATTTTATGTGTTTTTTGTACATGTATTTAAATACAAATTTAAGTAGTTATATGTGTATTTTGTATATCTATTTTGTATGTATATTTTTATAGAAATTTACTCTATTTTATGAGTATTCGTATATATATTTTGATACAAATTTACATTATTGATGTGTATTTTGCATATCTATTTCAATACCAATTTACTTTATTGTACGTGCATTTTGTATATTTATTTTAATACAAATTTAACTATTTTATATGTATTTTTGTATATATTTTTATGCAAATATGCGTTATTATATGGATATTTTGCATCTTTATTTTCATACAAATTTACATTATTTTATTGATATTCTCTTTATTTATTTTGATACGATTTAACATTATTCTATGTGTATTTTGTATATTTTTTTATACATATTTACATTATTTAATGTTCATTTTGTATATATATTTTATCCAAATTTACATTATTTTATGTGTATTTGTTTATATATTTTCATACAAATTTACATTATTTTATGTGTTTTATATATATATATATATATATATATATATATATATATATATATATATATATATATATATATATATATATATATATATATATATATATATATATATTTTTTTTTTTTTTTCTACGTATTTAAATTATATTATGTATATTTTGTATATACATTTTCATAAAAAAATTACGTTATTTTATTGTGTGTATAAGTATATATTTTGATACAAATTTTATACAAATTCATGTTATTTAATGTGTATTTGTATATATATTTTCATACAAATTTATATTATTTTATGTGTATTTTTTCATATATTTCATTACAAATTTACCTTATTTTATGTTTATTTTGTATATTTATTTCATTCAATTTTAATTTATTTTATGTGTATATTTGTATTTGTATTTAGGTTATTTTATATGAATTTTGTATATATATTTTCATCCAAAATTACATTATTTTATTGATATTTTCTTAATTTAATTCGATACGAATTTAGATTATTTCATAGGTATTTTGTTTACATATTTTTATACTCATTTACATTATCTAAAGTGTGTTTTGTATATATAATTTTATGCAAATTTATTTTGTGTTCATTTTTGTACATATATTTTTATAGAAATTTGCGTTATTTTATGTATATAGATTTATATAAATTTACGTTATTTTATGTGCATTTTGTATATTTATATTTATACAAATACACATTCTTTTATTGGTATATTGTTTATTTACATTTATACGAATTTACATTATTTTATGTGTATTTTGTATACATTTTTTTATACGTATTTACTTAATATTATGTGTATTTTGTATATGTATTTTTATAGAAATCTACGTTATTTTATGTGTATTCGTATATATATTTTGAAACAAATTTACATTATTTTATATGTATTTTGCATATCTATTTCAATACAAATTTACCTTATTGTATGTGCATTTTGTATATTTATTTTAATACAAATTCAAATATTTTATGTGTATTTTGGTATCAATAATTTTATAAAAAAAAGCGTTATTTTATAGGTATTTTGCATCTTAATTTTCATACAAATTTACATTATTTTATTAATATTCTGTGTATATATTTTGATACGATTTTACATTATACTATTTGTGTTTTGTATATATTTTTTTATACATATTTACATTATTTAATGTGTATTTTGAGTATATATTTCATGCAAATTTACGTTATTATATGTGTATTTGTTTATATATTTTCTTTCAAATTTACATTATTTTATATGTATTTTGTATATGTATTTCAATACAAATTAACCTAATTTTATGTGTATTTTGTATATTTCTTTTCATACAAATTTAAATTATTTTTGTGTATTTTTGTATATAGTTTTATACAAATTTAGGTTATTTTATGTACGCATTTACATTATTTAATGTGTGTTTTGTATATATATTTTTATCCAAAGTTACTTTATTTTACGTTCATTTTTGGACATATATTTTTATGGAAATTAGCGTTATTTTATATGTATTTGTATATGTTTTCTCACAAATTTACATTATTTTATTGATATTTTGTTTATTTAGTTTGATACGAATTACATGATTATATGTGTATTTTGTACATATTTTTATACGTATTTACATTACTTAATGTGTATTTTGTTTATATATTTTTAAACAAATTTACGTTATTATATGTATTTTATAAATATTTTGATACAAATTTACATTATTTTATGTATTTTGTATATACATTTCAATTCAAATTTAGCTTATTTTATCTGTATTTTGTATATCTATTTTCATACGAATTTAATAACTTATGTGTATTTTTGTATATAGTTTTATACAAATTTACGTTATTTTATGTGTATTTTGTATATTTATATTTATACAAATACACATTCTTTTATTGGTATTTTGTTTATTTATTTTGAAACGAATTTACATTATTTTATGTGTATTTTGTATACATTTTCTTATACGTATTTACTTCATTTTATGTGTATTTTGTATATATATTTTTATACAAATCTACGCTATTTTATGTGTATTCGTATATATATTTTGAAACAAATTTACATTGTTTTATATGTATTTTGCATATCTATTTCAATACAGATTTACCTTATTGTATGTGTATTTTGTATATTTATTTTAATACAAATTAATTTTTTCATGTGTATTTTGGTATATATATTTTTATAAAAAATGTGTTATTTAATGGGTATTTTGCATCTTTATTTTCATACAAATTTACATTGTTTTATTAATATTCTGTGTATTTATTTTGATACGATTTTACATTATTCTATTTGTGTTTTGTATATATTTTTTTATACATATTTACATTATTTAATGTGTATTTTGTATATTTTAAAACAAATTTACGTTATTTTATGCGCATCTGTTAAAATATTTTGATACAAATTTACATTATTTTATGTATTTTGTATATATATTTCAATACAAATTTAGTTTATTTTATGTATATTTTGTATATCTATTTCCATTCGTATCAAAATAAATAAACAAAATAGCAATAAAATAATGTAAATTTGTATGAGAAAACATATACAAATACACATAAAATAACGCAAATTTCTAAAAAAATATATGTACAAAAATGCACATAAAATAAAGTAAATTTGCATTAAAATATATATACAAAACACACATTAAATAATGTAAATGCGTACATGAAATAACCTAAATTTGTATAAAACTATATACAAAAATACACAAAAATATTTAAAATTTGTATGAAAAGAAATATACAAAATACACATAAAATTAGGTAAATTTGTATTGAAATACATATACAAAATACACATAAAATAATGTAAATTTGAATGAAAATATATAAACAAATACACTTAAAATAACGTAAATTTGTATAAAATATATATGCAAGATACACATTAAATAATGTAAATGTGTATAAAAAAATAAATACAAAAAAGAAATAGAATAATGTAAAATCCTATCAATATAAATACACAGAATATCAATAAAATAATGTAAATTTGTATGAAAAGAAAGATGCAAAATTCCCATAGAATAGCGCATTTTTTTTATAAAAATATATATACCAAAATAAACATAAAATATTTAAATTTGTATTGAAATAAATATACAAAATGCATATACAGTAAGGTAAATATGTATTGAAAGAGATATTCAAAAACACATATAAAACAAAGCTAATTTGTTTCAAAATATATATACGAATACACATAAAATAACGTAGATTTCTATAGAAATGTATATACAAAATACACATGAAATTATGTAAATACGAATAAAAATATATATACAAAATACATATCTAGGTAAATTAGTGTCAAAATAAATAAACAAAATATCATGAAAAGAATGTGTATTTGCATGAAAATAAATAATAGATAATAAATTTGTATGAAATATATATGCAAGATACACATTTTTTATATGTATTTTGTATATATTTTTATAGAAATCAACGTTATTTTATGTGTATTCGTATATATATTTTGAAACAAATTTACATTGTTTTATATGTATTTTGCATATCTATTTCAATACAAATTTACCTTACAGTATGTGCATTTTTTATATTTATTTTAATACAAATTTTAATATTTTATGTGTATTTTGGTATATATATTTTTTTTAATAAATGCATTATTTTATGGCTATTTTGCATCTTTATTTTCATACAAATTTACATTATTTAATTAATATTCTGTGTATTTATTTTGATACGATTTTACATTATTCTATTTGTGTTTTGTATATATTTTTTTATACATATTTACATTATTTAATTAGTATTTTGTATATATATTTGATACAAATTTACGTTATTTTAAGTGTATTTTGTATATGTATTTCAATACAAATTTACTTAATTTTATGTGTATTTTGTATATTTATTTTCATACAAATTTAAATTATTTTTCTGTATTTTTGTATATAGTTTTATACAAACTTAGGTTATTTTATGAGTATTTTGTATATCTATTTTCATACAAATACACATTCTTTTATTGATATTTTGTTTATTTATTCTTACGAGAATTTAAATTATTTAATGTGTATTTTGTATATATATATTTTTATACGTATTTACATCATTTCATGTGTATTTTGTATATATATTTCTATAGAAATCTACGTTATTTTATGTGTATTCGTATATAGATTTTTAAACAAATTTACGCTTTAATGTGCATTTTGTATATTTTTTCAATACAAATTTACCTTATTGTACGTGCATTTTGTATATTAATTTTAACACAAATTTAATTATTCTATGTGTATTTTTGTATATGTATTTTTAAATAAATATGCTTTATTTTATGGGTATTTTGCATCTTTATTTTCATACAAAATTACATTATTTTATTGATATTCTGTGTATTTATTTTGATACGATTTTACATTATTCATTTAATTTAGCTTATTTTATGTGTATTTTGTACATCTATTTATTTTAATACAAATTCAAATATTTTATGTTTTTTAGTAAATATATTTTTATAAAAAATGCGTTATTTTATGGGTATTTTGCATCTTAATTTTCATACAAATATACATTATTTTATTAATATTTTCTGTATTTATTTTCATACGATTTTATATTATTTTATTTGTGTTTTGTATATATTTTTTTATACATATTTACATTATTTAATGTGTTTTTTGTATTTATATTTCATACAAATTTACGTTATTTTAAGTCTATATGTTTATATATTTTCATTCAAATTTACATTATTTTATGTGTATTTTGTATATGTATTTCAATACAAATTTACCTAATTTTATATGTTTTTTGTATATTTATTTTCATTCAAGTTTAAATAATTTTTGTGTATTTTTGTTTATAGTTTTATACAAATTTAGGTTATTTTATGTGTATTTTGTATATCTATTTTCATACAAATACACATTCTTTTCATGATATTTTGTTTATTTATTTTGACACGAATTAACATTATTTAATGTGTATTTTTTATATATATTTTTATACGTATTTACATTATTTCAAGTGTATTTTGTATATATATTTCTATAGAAATCTGCGTTATTTTATGTGTATTCGTTTATATATTTTGAAACAAATTTACATTGTTTTATATGTATTTTGCATATTTTTTCAATGCAAATTTACCTTTTTGTATGTGCATTTTGTATATTAATTTTAATACAAATTTGATTAATCTATGTGTATTTTTGTATATGTATTTTTAAAAAAATATGCTTTATTTTATGGGTATTTTGCATCTTTATTTTCATACAAATTTACATTATTTTATTGATATTCTGTGTATTTATTTTAATATGATTTTACATTATTCTATGTGTATTTTGTATATATATTTTATATAAAATGTATTTGTTTTCATTTCATGCAAATCTACATTATTTTATGTATTTTTTGTACATGTATACACATAAAATATTTAAATTTGTATTGAAATAAATATACAAAATGCACATACAATAAGGTAAACTTGTATTGAAAGAGATATGCAAAAATACATATAAAACAATGTAAATTTGTTTCAAAATATATATACGAATACATATAAAATAACGTAGATTTCTATAAAAATATATATACAAAATACACATAAAATTAAGTAAATACGTATAAAAAAATGTAAACAAAATACACATAAAATAATGTAAACTCGAAACAAAATAAATAAATGCGCTAGTTGATGGGAATTTTGCATCTTTATTTTCATACAAATTTGCATTATTTTATTAATATTAGGTGTATTTATTTTGATACGATTTTACATTATTCTATTTGTTTTTTGTATATATTTTTTTTATACATATTTACATTATTTAAATGTATCTTGCATATATATTACATACAAATTTATTATCTATTATTTATTTTCATACAAATACACATTCTTTTCATGATATTTTGTTTATTTATTTTGTCACGAATTTACATTACTTAATATGCATTTTATATATATATTTTTATACGTATTTACATAATTTCATGTGTATTTTGTATATATATTTCTATAGAAATCTACGTTATTTTATGTGTATTCGTATATATATTTTGAAACAAATTTACACTGTTTTATTTGTATTTTGCGTTTTTTTTTTCAATACAAATTTACCTTATTGTATGTGTGCATTTTGTATATTAATTTTAATACAAATTTAATTATTCTATGTGTATTTTTGTATATGTATTTAAAAAAAAAATGCTTTATCTTATGGGTATTTTGCATCTTTATTTTCATACAAATTGAAATTATTTTATTGATATTCTGTGTACTTATTTTGATACGATTTTACATTATTCTATGTATAACAAAATAAGAATACAATAAAATAGATATGCAAAATACATATAAAAAATAAGAACAGACACAAAAATAGATATGCAAAATACATATAAACAATGTAAATTTGTTTCAAAATATATATACGAATACACATGAAATAAGGTAGATTTCTATAAAAATATATATACAAAATACACATAAAATTAAGTAAATACGTATAAAAATGTATACAAAATACACATAAAATAATGTAAATTAGTATAAAAATAAATAAACAAAATACCAATAAAAGAATGTGTATTTGTATAAATATATATATACAAAATACACATTAAATAATATAAATTTGTTTAAAACTATACAAAATACACATGAAATGATGTAAATACGTATAAAAATATATATACAAAATACACATTAAATAATGTAAATTCGCGTCAAAATAAATAAACAAAATGTCAGTAAAAGAATGTGTATTTGTATGAAAATAGATATACAAAATACACATAAAATAACCTAAATTTGTATCAAACTATATACAAAAATACACAAAAATATTTTAAATTTGGATGAAAATAAATATACAAAATGCACATAAAATTAGGTAAATTTGTATTGAAATACGTACACAAAATACACATAAAATAATGTAAATTTGAATGAAAATACATAAACAAATACACTTAAAATAACGTAAATTTGTATAAAAAAATATGTACAAAGCACAAATAGAATAATGTAAAATCGTATCAATATAAATACACAGAATATTAAAAAAATAATGTAAATTTGTATGAAAATAAGGAAGCAAAATACCCAAAAAATAACGCATTTTCTTTATTTATAAAAATATATATACCAAAATACACATAAAAAAAATAAATTTGTATTAAAATAAATATACAAAAAACACATACAATAAGGTAAATTTGTATTGAAATAGATATGCAAAATACATATAAAACAATGTAAATTTGTTTCAAAATATATATACGAATACTCATAAAATAACGTAGATTTCTATAAAAATATATATAGAAAATACACATAAAATGATGTAAATACGTATAAAAAAATGTATACAAAATACACATAAAATAATGTAAATTCGTATCAAAATAAATAAACAAAATACCAATAAAAGAATGTGTATTTGTATGAATATAAATATACAAAATACACATAAAATAACGTAAATTTATATAAAACTATATACAAAAATACACAGAAGTAATTAAATTTGTATGAAAATATATACAAAATACACACGAAATAAGCTAAATCTGAATTGAAATATATATACAAAATGCATGAAATAAAGTAGATTTGTATCAAAATATTTATACAAATACACATATAATAACGTAAATTTGTATGAAAATATATAAACAAAATACACATTAAATAATGTAAATACGTATAAAAAAAACATGTACAAAATACACATATAATCATGTAATTCGTATCAAAATAAATTAACAAAATACCAATAAAATAATATAAATTTGTATGAGTAAACGTGTATGTTGCATATTTTTTCAATACAATTTTACCTTATTATATACGCATTTTGTATATTAATTTTAATACAAATTTAATTATTCGATGTGTATTTTTGTATCTGTATTTTTATAAACATATGCTTTATTTTTTGGGTATTTTGCATCTTTATTTTCATACAAATTTACATTTTTTATATATATTCTGCTCATTCATTTTGATACGAATTGACATTATTCTATGTGTATTTTGTATATATTTTTCATACAAATTTACGTTATTTTATGTTTAAAAATATGTACAAAATACACATATAATCATGTAATTCGTATCAAAATAAATAAACAAAATACCAATAAAATAATATAAATTTGTATGAGTAAACGTGTATGTTGCATATTTTTTCAATACAAATTTACCTTATTATATACGCATTTTGTATATTAATTTTAATACAAATTTAATTATTCGATATGTATTTTTGTATCTGTATTTTTATAAACATATGCTTTATTTTTTGGGTATTTTGCATCTTTATTTTCATACAAATTTACATTATTTTATTGATATTCTGCTCATTCATTTTGATACGAATTGACATTATTCTATATGTATTTTGTATATATTTTTCATACAAATTTACGTTATTTTATGTGTATTTGTTTATATATTTTGACAGAAATTTACAATATTTTATGGGTATTTTGTATATACATTTCAAAAGAAATTTACCTAGTTTTATATGTATTTTGTATATCTATTTTCATACAAACTCAAATTATTTGTATGTATTTTTGTATATATTTTAATACAAATTTTAGTTATGTTATGTGTATTTTGTAAATTTATTTTCATTCAAATATATATTATTTTATTGGTGTTTTGTTGATTTATATTGATACGAATTTACATTATTTTATATGTACTTTGTATATATATTTTTATACGCTTTTACGTTATTTAATATTTATTTTGAATATATATTTTTATACAAATTCATGGTATTTTATGTGTATTTGTATATATATTTTTATATAAATTTACATTATTTTATGTGTATTTTGTACATATATTTTTTTACAAATCTACCTTATTTTATGTTTATTTTGTATGTGTATTTTGTATATTTATATTTATCCAAATACACATTCTTTTATTGGTATTTTGTTTATTTATTTTAATTCGAATTTACATTATTTTATGTGTATTTTGTATACATTTTTTTATACGTATTTATTTAATTTTAAGTGTATTTTGTATATATATTTTTATAGAAATCTACGTTTTTTTATTTGTATTCGTATATATATTTTGAAACAAATTTACATTGTTTTATATGTATTTTTGCATATCTCTTTCAATACAAATTTACCTTATTTTTATTATTTTTTGTATATTTATTTCAATGCAAATTTAAATATTTTATGTGTATTTTGGTATATATATTTTTATAAGATTACGAAAATTTGAATAAAAATATATACAAAAAAACAAAAAAAAAATTTCAATTTGTATGAAAATAGATATACAAAATACATATATAATTAGTTAAATTTGTACTTAAATACATGTACAAAATACACATAAAATAATGTAAATTTGTATGAAATGAAAACAAATTCACATAAAATTCGCGTCAAAATAAATAAACAAAATATCAATAAAAGAATGTGTATTTGTATGAAAATAGATACACAAAATACACATAAAATAACCTAAATTTGTATCAAACTATATACAAAAATACACAAAAATATTTTAAATTTGTATGAAAATAAATATACAAAATACACATAAAATTAGGTAAATTTGTATTGAAATACATACACAAAATTCACATAAAATAATGTAAATTTGAATGAAAATACATAAACAAATACATTTAAAATAACGTAAATTTGTATAAAAAAAAATATGTACAAAACACAAATAGAATAATGTAAATTTGCATGAAAATAAAGAAGCAAAATACCCATAAAATAACGCATTTTTTTTATTTTTAAAAATATATATACCAAAATACACATCAAATAATTAAATTTGTATTAAAATAAATATACAAAAAACACATACAATAAGGTAAATTTGTATTGAAATAGATATGCAAAATACACATGAAACAATGTACACATATAATAACGTAGATTTCTATAAAAATATATATACAAAATACACATAAAATGAAGTAAATACGTATAAAAAAATGTATACAAAATACACATAAAATAATGTAAATTCGTATCAAAATAAATAAACAAAAAAGCAATAAAAGAATGTGTATTTGTATAAATATAAATATACAAAATACACATAAAATAACGTAAATTTATATAAAACTATATACAAAAATACACAAAAGTAATTAAATTTGTATGAAAATATATACAAAATACACACAAAATAAGCTAAATTTGAATTGAAATATATATACAAAATACATGAAATAAAGTAAATTTGTATCAAAATATTTATACAAATACACATATAACGTAAATTTGTATGAAAATATATAAAAAATACATTAAATAATGTAAATACGTATAAAGAAATATGTACAAAATACACATATAATCATGTAATTCGTATCAAAATAAATAAACAAAATACCAATAAAATAATATAAATTTGTATGAGTAAACGTGTATGTTGCATATTTTTTCAATACAAATTTACCTTATTATATACGAATTTTGTATATTAATTTTAATATATGTGTATTTGAATATATATTTTGATACAAATTTACATTATTTTATGTATTTTCTATATTTATTTCAATTCAAATTTAGCTTATTTTATGTGTCTTTTGTATATCTATTTTCATACAAATTTAATTATTTTTGTTTATTTTCGTATATAGTTTTATACAATTTTACGTTATTTTATGTGTATTTTGTATATTTATATTTATATAAGTAAACATTCTTTTATTGGCATTTAGTTTAGTTATTTTGATACGAATTTACATTATTTGATGTGTATTTTGTATACATTTTCTTATACGTATTTACTTCATTTTATGTGTATTTTGTATATATATTTTTATAGAAATCTACGTTATTTTATGTGTATTCGTATATATATTTTGAAACAAATTTACATAGTTTTATGTGTATTTTGCATATCTATTTCAATACAAATTTACCTTATTTTATGTGCATTTTGAATATTTATTGTAATACAAATTTAAATATTTTATGTGTATTTTGGAATATATATTTTCATAAAAATTGCGTTGTTTTATGGGTATTTTGCATCTTTATTTTCATACAAATTTACATTATTTTATTAATATTCTGTTTATTTATTTTGATACTATTTTACATTATTCTATTTGTGTTTTGTATATATTTTTTTATACATATTTACATTATTTAATGTGTATTTTCTATATATATTTCATACAAATTTACGTTATTTTAAGTGTATTTGTTTATATATTTTCATTCAAATTTACATTATTTTATGTGTATTTTGTATATGTATTTCAATAGAAATTTAACTAGTTTTATGTGTATTTTGTATTTATATTTTTATACAAATTTAAATTATTTTTGTGTATTTTTTTAATAGAGTTTTATACAAATTTACAATATTTTATGTGTATTTTGTATATCTATTTTCATACAAATACACATTCTTTTATTGATATTTTGTTTATTTATTTTGATGCGAATTTACATTATTTAATGTGTATTGTGTATATATATTTTTATACGTATTAACGTCATTTCATGTGTATTTTGTATATATATTTCTATAGAAATATACGTTATTTTATGTGTATTCGTATATATATTTTAAAACAAATATACATTGTTTTATGTGCATTTTGTATATTTTTTCAATACAAATTTCCCTTATTGTACGTGCATTTTGTATATTAATTTTAATACAAATTTAATTATTCTATGTGTATTCTTGTATATGTATTTAAAAAAAATATGCTTTATTTTATGGGTATTTTGCATCTTTATTTTCATACAAAATTACATTATTTTATTGATATTCTGTGTATTTATTTTGATACGATTTTACATTATTCTATGTATATTTTGTATATCTATTTTATACAAATGTACGTTATTTTATGTGAATTTGTTTTCATTTCATACAAATTTACATTATTTTATGTGTATTTTGTACATGTATTTAAATACAAATTTAACTAATTATATGTGTATTTTGTATATCTATTTTCATACAAATTGAAATTTATTTTTTTGTTTTTTTGTATATACTTTTATTCAAATTTTCGTAATTTTATGTGTATTTTGTATATTTATTTTCCTACAAATATACGTTCTTTTATCGGAATTTTGTTTATTTATTTTGATACGAATTTTCATTTTTTTAGGTGTTTTTGATATATATATTTTTATACTTATTTACATAATTTTATATGTATTTTGAATATATATTTTCATAGAAATTTACTCTATATGTATATACAATAAAACACAAAAATTATTTAAATTTGTATGAAAATAAATATACAAAATACACATAAAATTAGGTAAATTTGTATTGAAATACATATACAAAATACAATTACAATAATGTAAATTTGAAAGAAATTATATAAACAAATACACTTAAAATGACGTTAATTTTTATAAAATATATATAAAAAATACACATTAAATAATGAAAATATGTATAAAAAAATATATACAAAACACAAATAGTATAATATAAAATCGTATCAAAATATACACACAGAATATTAATAAAATAATGTACATTTCTATGAAAACTAAGATGATAAATACCTATAAAATAACGCATTTTTTTTTTATTATATATACCAAAATACACATAAAATATTTGAATTTGTATTAAAATAAATATACAAAATTCACATACAATAAGGTAAATTTGTATTGCAATAGATATGCAAAAAACATATAAAACAATGTAAATTTGTTTCAAAATATATATATATATATATATATATATATATATATATATATATATATATATATATATATATATATATATATACAAATAAAATTAAGTAAATACGAATCAAAATGTATACAAAATACATAAAATAATGTAGATTCGTATAAATATAAATAAACAAAATACCAATAAGAGAATGTGTATTTGTATAAATATAAATATACAAAATGCACATAAAATAACGTAAATTTGTATAAAACTATATACAAAAATACACAGAAGTAATTAAATTCGTGTGAAAATAGATATACAAAATACACACAAAATAAGCTATATTTGAATTGAAATATATATACAAAATACATAAAATAAAGTAAATTCGTTTCAAAATATTTTTAACAAATACACATATAATAACGTAAATTTGTAAAAAAAATATATAAACAAAATACACATTAAGTAATGTAAATACGTATAAAAAAATATTTACAAAATACACCAATAATCAAGTCATTCGTATCAAAATAAATAAACAAAACGCTAATTAAATAATGTAAATTTGTATGAGAAAACATATACAAAATACACATAAAATAACGTTTGCATAAAAAAATATATACAAAACACACATTAGATAATGTAAATGAGTATAAAAATATGTATACAAAATACCTATGAAATAATCTAAATTCGTATCGAGTTAAATTAAGAAAATAACAATAAAATAATGTAATTTTGGATGAAAATATATATAGAAAACACACATAAAATAACCTAAATACAAATACAAATATACACATTAAATAATTTAAAATTGAATGAAATAAATATACAAAATAAACATAAAATAAGGTAAATTTGTAATAAAATATATGTAAGAATACACATAAAATAGTAAAAATTTGTATGAAAATATATATACAAATACACATAAAATAACATGAATTTGTATAAAATGTTTCAAAATATATACGAATACACACAATAAAATAATGTAAATTTTTATGAAAATGTATATATAAAATACACATAAAATAGTTTAAATACGTAGAAAATTTATATATAAAAAATACACATAAAATAATGTAAATTGTAAAAAATTAAATACACAAAATTCAAATAAAAGAATGTATATTTGTAGGAAAATATATATACAAAAAACAAATAAAATAACTAAAATTTGTATAAAAATATATACAAATATACACACAAATAATTTAAATTTGTTTGAAAATAGATATGCAAAATACACATAAAGTTAGGCAAATTTGTATTGAAATACATATACAAAACTCACATAAAATAATGTAAATTTGTATGAAAATATATAAACAAATACATATAAAATCAATTATAATTTTATTAATATATATATACAAAATATACATTAAATATTTTAAATATGTATAAAAATATATTATATTATATATATTTTTATTGATATTTGCGTTATTTATGTGTATTTTGTATATGTTTTCTTATAGAAATTTACATTATTTTATTGGTATTTTGTCTATTTATTTTGATACGAATTACATGATTATTTGTGTATTTTTTACATTTTTTTATACGTATTTACATTATTTTATGTGTATTTTGTTTATATACTTTTATACAAATTTACGTTATTATATGTGTATTTGTATAGGTATTTTGATACATATTTACATTATTTTATGTATTTTGTATATATATTTCAATTCATATTTAGCTTATTTTATGTGTATTTTGTATATCTATTTATTTTAATACAAAATCAAATATTTTATGTTTTTTCGTATTTATATTTTTATAAAAAATGCGTTATTTTATGGGTATTTTGCATCTTAATTTTCATACATATTTACATTATTTTATTAATATTTTCTGTATTTATTTTGATACGATTTTACATTATTTTATTTGTGTTTTGTATATATTTTTTTATACATATTTACATTATTTAATGTGTTTTTTGTATATATATTTGATACAAATTTACGTTATTTTAAGTCTATATGTTTATATATTTTCATTCAAATTTACATTATTTTATGTGTATTTTGTATATGTATTTCAATACAAATTTACCTATTTTTATATGTTTTTTGTATATTTATTTTCATACAATTTTAAATTATTTTTGTGTATTTTTGTATATAGTTTTATACAAATTTAGGTTATTTTATGTGTATTTTGTATACCTATTTTCATACAAATACACATTCTATTTATGATATTTTGTTTATTTATTTTGACACGAATTAACATTACTTAATGTGTATTTTGTATATATATTTTTATACGTATTTACATTATTTCAAGTGTATTTTGTATATATATTTCTATAGAAATCTGCGTTATTTTATGTATATTCGTATATATATTTTGAAACAAATTTATATTATTTTATGTGTATTTTTTCAATACAAATTTACCTTATTGTATGTGCATTTTGTATATTAATTTTAATACAAATTTGATTAATCTATGTGTATTTTTGTATATGTATTTTTATAAAAATATGCTTTATTTTATGGGTATTTTGCATCTTTATTTTCATACAAATTTACATTATTTTATTGATATTCTGTGTATTTATTTTGATATGATTTTACATTATTCTATGTGTATTTTGTATATATATTTTATATAAAATGTATTTGTTTTCATTTCATACAAATCTACATTATTTTATGTGTTTTTTGTACATGTATTTAAATACAAATTTAACTAGTTATATGTGTATTTTGTATATCTATTTTGTATGTATATTTTCATAGAAATTTACTCTATTTTATGAGTATTCGTATATATATTTTGATACAAATTTACATAATTGATGTGTATTTTGCATATCTATTTCAATACAAATTTACTTTATTGTACGTGCATTTTGTATATTTATTTTAATACAAACTTAACTATTTTATATGTATTTTTGTATATATATTTTTATGCACATATGCGTTATTATATGGATATTTTGCATCTTTATTTTCATACAAATTTACATTATTTTATTGATATTCTCTTTATTTATTTTGATACGATTTAACATTATTCTATGTGTATTTTGTATATTTTTTTATACATATTTACATTATTTAATGTTCATTTTGTATATATATTTTATCCAAATTTACATTATTTTATGTGTATTTGTTTATATATTTTCATACAAATTTACATTAATTTATGTGTTTTTTGTATATATATTTTTCTACGTATTTAAATTATTTTATATATATTTTATATATACTTTTTCATAAAAAAATTACGTTATTTTATTGTGTGTATAAGTATATATTTTGATACAAATTTTATACAAATTCATGTTATTTAATGTGTATTTGTATATATATTTTCATACAAATTTATATTATTTTATGTGTATTTTTTCATATATTTCATTACAAATTTACCTTATTTTATGTTTATTTTGTATATTTATTTCATTCAATTTTAAATTATTTTATGTGTATACTTGTATTTGTATTTATGTTATTTTACGTGTATTTTGTATATATATTTTCATCAAAAATTACATTATTTTATTGGTATTTCTTAATTTAATTCGATACGAATTTCATAGGTATTTTGTATACATATTTTTATACTCATTTACATTATCTAAAGTGTGTTTTGTATATATATTTTTATGCAAATTTATTTTATGTTCATTTTTGTATGTATATTTTTATAGAAATTTGCGTTATTTTATGTATATAGTTTTATATAAATTTACGTTATTTTATGTGCATTTTGTATATTTATATTTATACAAATACACATTCTTTTATTGGTATATTGTTTATTTACATTTATACGAATTTACATTATTTTATGTGTATTTTGTATACATTTTTTTATACGTATTTACTTAATATTATGTGTATTTTGTATATTTATTTTTATAGAAATCTACGTTATTTTATGTGTATTCGTATATATATTTTGAAACAAATTTACATAATTTTATATGTATTTTGCATATCTATTTCAATACAAATTTACCTTATTGTATGTGCATTTTGTATATTTATTTTAATACAAGTTCAAATATTTTATGTGTATTTTGGTATCAATAATTTTATAAAAAAATGCGTTATTTTATAGGTATTTTGCATCTTAATTTTCATTTTATATGTGCTCTGTATATATATTTTTATACGCTCTTACATTATTTAATATTTATTTTGAATATATATTTTTATACAAATTCATGGTATTTTATGTGTATTTGTATATATATTTTCATATAAATTTACATTATTGTATGTGTATTTTGTACATATATTTTATTACAAATCTACCTTATTTTATGTTTATTTTGTATGTGTATTTTGTATATTTATATTTATCCAAATACACATTCTTTTATTGGTATTTTGTTTATCTATTTTAATTCGAATCTACATTATTTTATGTGTATTTTGAATACATTTTTTTATACGTATTTACTTAATTTTATGTGTATTTTGTATATATATTTTTATAGAAATCTACGTTTTTTTATTTGTATTCGTATATATATTTTGAAACAAATTTACATTGTTTTATATGTATTTTTGCAAATCTCTTTCAATACAAATTTATCTTATTGTATATGCATTTTGTATATTTGTTTCAATACAAATTTAAAAATTTTATGTGTATTTTGGTATATATATTTTTATAAGAAATGCGCTATTATATGGGAATTTTGCATCTTTATTTTCATACAAATCTACATTATTTTATTAATATTCTGTCTATTTATTTTGATACGATTTTACATTATTCTATTTGTTTTTTGTATATACTTTTTTATACATATTTACATTATTTAATGTGTATCTTGCATATATATTTTATACAAATTTATTATCTATTATCTATTTTCATACAAATACACATTCTTTTCATGATATTTTGTTTATTTATTTTGACACGAATTTACATTATTTGATATGTATTTTGTATATATATTTTTATACGTATTTACATAATTTCATATGTATTTTGTATATATATTTAATAGATATTCAAAATACACATAAAATAACCTAAATTTGTATCAAACTATATACAAAAATACACAAAAATATTTTAAATTTGTATGAAAATAAATATACAAAATACACATAAATTAGGTAAATTTGTATGGAAATACATATACTAAATACACATAAAATAATGTAAATTTGAATGAAAATACATAAACAAATACACTTAAAATAACGTAAATTTGTATAAAAAAATATATACAAAACACAAATAGAATAATGTAAAATCGTATCAAAATAAATACACAGAATATTAATAAAATAATGTAAATTTGTATGAAAATAAAGAGGCAAAATACCCATAAAATAACGCATTTTTTTATTTATAAAAATATATATACCAAAATACACATAAAAAAATTTGATTTGTATTAAAATAAATATATAAAAAACACATACAATAAGGTAAATTTGTATTGAAATAGATACGCAAAATACATATAAAGCAAAGAAAATTTGTTTCAAAATATGTATACGAATACACATAAAATAACGTAGATTTCTATATATATATATATATATATATATATATATATATATATATATATATATATATATATATATATATATATATATATATATATATATATATATATATATATATATATATATATATATATATATATATATACAAAATACACATAAAATGAAGTAAATACGTATAAAAAAAATGTATACAAAATACACATAAAATAATGTAAATTCGTATCAAAATAAATAAACAAAATACCAATAAAAGAATGTGTATTTGTATAAATATAAATATACAAAATACACATAAAATAACGTAAATTTATATAAAACTATATACATAAATACAGATAAGTAATTAAATTTGTATGAAAATATATACAAAATACACACAAAATAAGCTAAATTTGAATTGAAATATATATACAAAATACATGAAATAAAGTAAATTTGTATCAAAATATTTATACAAATACACATATAATAACGTAAATTTGTATGAAAATATATAAAAAAAATACACATTAAATAATGTAAATACGTATAAAAAAATGTGTACAAAATACACATATAATCATGTAATTCGTATCAAAATAAATAAACAAAAAAACAATAAAATAATATAAATTTGTATGAGTAAACGTGTATGTTGCATATTTTTTCAATACAAATTTACTTTATTATATACGCATTTTGTATATTAATTTTAATACAAATTTAATTATTCGATGTGTATTTTTCTATCTGTATTTTCATAAACATATGCTTTATTTTTTGGGTATTTTGCATCTTTATTTTGATACAAATATACATTATTTTATTGATATTCTGCTCATTCATTTTGATACGAATTTACATTATTCTATGTGTATTTTGTATATATTTTTCATACAAATTTACGTTATTTTATGTGTATTTGTTTATATATTTTGACACAAATTTACAATATTTTATGGGTATTTTGTATATACATTTCAAAAGAAATTTACCTAGTTTTATGTGTATTTTGTATATCTATTTTCATACAAACTCAAATTATTTCTATGTATTTTTGTATATATTTTAATACAAATTTTAGTTATGTTATGTGTATTTTGTAAATTTATTTTCATTCATATATATATATTATTTTATTGGTGTTTTGTTGATTTATATTGATACGAATTTACATTATTTTATATGTACTTTGTATAAAAAAAATTTATACGCTTTTACATTATTTAATATTTATTTTGAATATATATTTTTATACAAATTCATGGTATTTTATGTGTATTTGTATATATATTTTCATATAAATTTACATTATTTTATGTGTATTTTGTACAAATATTTTATTACAAATCTACCTTATTTTATGTTTATTTTGTATATGTATTTTGTATATTTATATTTATCCAAATACACATTCTTTTATTGGTATTTTGTTTATTTATTTTAAATCGAATTTACATTATTTTATGTGTATTTTGTATACATTTTTTTATACGTATTTACTTAATTTTATGTGTATTTTGTATATATATTTTTATAGAAATCTACGTTTTTTTATTTGTATTCGTATATATATTTTGAAACAAATTTACATTGTTTTATATGTATTTTTGCATATCTCTTTCAATACAAATTTACCTTATTTTATGTGCATTTTGTATATTTATTTCAATACAAATTTAAATATTTTATGTGTATTTTGGTATATATATTTTTATAAGAAATGCGCTATTTTATGGGAATTTTGCATCTTTATTTTCATACAAATTTACATTATTTTATTAATATTCAGTGAATTTATTTTGATACAATTTACATTATTCTATTTGTTTTTGTATATACTTTTTTATACATATTTACATTATTTAATGAGTATCTTGCATATATATTTTATACAAATTTATTATCTATTATCTATTTTTATACAAATACACATTCTTTACATGATATTTTGTTTATTTATTTTGACACGAATTTACATTATTTGATATGAATTTTGAGTATATATTTTATACGTATTTACATAGTTTCATATGTATTTTGTATATATATTTCTATAGAAATCTACTTTATTTTATGTGTATTCGTATATATATTTTGAAACAAATTTACATTGTTTTATATGTATTTTTGAATATCTCTTTTAATACAAATTTACCTTACTGTATATGCATTTTGTATATTTATTTCAATACAAATTTAAATATTTTATGTGTATTTTGGTATATATATTTTTATAAAAAATGCGATAATTTTTGGGAATTTTGCATCTTTATTTTCATACAAATTTACATTATTTTATTGATATTCTGTGTATTTATTTTGATACGATTTTACATTATTCTATTTGTTTTTTGTATATTTTTTTATACACATTTACATTATTTAATGTGTATCTTGCATATATATTTTATACAAATTTACGTTATTTTAAGTGTATTTATTTAATATTTTAATTCAAATTTACATTTATTTTAATTCGAAATTACATTATTTTATGTGTATTTTGTATACATTTTTTTATACGTATTTACTTAATTTTATGTGTATTTTGTATATATATTTTTATAGAAATCTACGTTTTTTTATTTGTATTCGTATATATATTTTGAAACAAATTTACATTGTTTTATATGTATTTTTGCATATCTCTTTCAATACAAATTTACCTTATTGTATGTGCATTTTGTATATTTATTTCAATGCAAATTTAAATATTTTATGTGTATTTTGGTATATATATTTTTATAAGAAATGCGCTATTTTATGGGAATTTTGCATCTTTATTTTCATACAAATTTACATTATTTTATTAATATTCGGTGTATTTATTTTGATACGATGTTACATTATTCTATTTGTTTTTTGTATATACTTTTTATACATATTTACATTATTTAATGTGTATCTTGCATATATATTTTATACAAATTTATTATCTATTATCTATTTTCATACAAATACACATTCTTTTCATGATATTTTGTTTATTTATTTTGACACGAATTTACATTATTTGATATGTATTTTGTATATATATTTTTATACGTATTTACATAATTTCATATGTATTTTGTATATATATTTCTATAGAAATCTACTTTATTTTATGTGTATTCGTATATATATTTTGAAACAAATTTACATTGTTTTATATGTATTTTTGAATATCTCTTTCAATACAAATTTGCCTTACTGTATATGCATTTTGTATATTTATTTCAATACAAATTTAAATATTTCATGTGTATTTTGGTATATATATTTTTATAAATAATGCGATAATTTTGGGGAATTTTGCATCTTTATTTTCATACAAATTTACATTATTTTATTGATATTCTGTGTATTTATTTTGATACGATTTTAAATTATTCTATTTGTTTTTTTGTATATATTTTTTTATACACATTTACATTATTTAATGTGTATCTTGCATATATATTTTATACAAATTTACGTTATTTTAAGTGTATTTGTTTATATATTTTCATTCAAATTTACATTATTTGATGTGTATTTTGTATATGTATTTCAATACAAATTTACCTAGTTTTATGTGTATTTTGTATATTTCTTTTGAAACAAATTTAAATTATTTTTGTGTATTTTTGTATATAGTTTTATACAAATTTAGGTTATTTTATGTACGCATTTACATTATTTAGTGTGTGTTTTGTATATATATTTTTTTGCAAATTTACTTTATTCTATGTGCATTTTTGTACATATATTTTTATAGAAATTTGCGTTATTTGTATATGTTTTCTCATACAAATTTACATTATTTTATTGCTATTTTGTTTATTTATTTTGATACGAATTACATGATTATATGTGTATTTTGTACATATTTTTTATACGTATTTACATTACTTAATGTGTATTTTGTTTATATATTTTTAAACAAATCTACGTTATTATACGTATTTGTATAAATATTTTGATACAGATTTACATTATTTTATGTATTTTGTATGTACATTTCAAATCAAATTTAGCTCATTTTAGCTGTATTTTGTATATATATTTTCATACAAATTTAATTACTTCTGTGTATTTTTGTATATAGTTTTATACAAATTTACGATATTTTATGTGTATTTTGTATATTTATATTTATACAAATACACATTCTTTTACTGGTATTTTGTTTATTTATTTTGATACGATTTTTATGTATTTTTTGTATTCATTTTTTTATACGTATTTACTTCATTTTATGTGTATTTATTTTTATAGAAATCTACGTTATTGTATGTGTATTTTACAAATACACATTCTTTTATTGGTATATTGTTTATTTACATTTATACGAATTTACATTATTTTATGTGTATTTTGTATATATTTTTTTATACGTATTTACTTAATATTATGTGTATTTTGTATATGTATTTTTATAGAAATCTACGTTATTTTATGTGTATTCGTATATATATTTTGAAACAAATTTACATTATTTTATATGTATTTTGCATATCTATTTCAATACAAATTTACCTTATTGTATGTGCATTTTGTATATTTATTTTAATACAAATTCAAATATTTTATGTGTATTTTGGTATCAATATTTTTATAAAAATTTTATAGGTATTTTGCATCTTAATTTTCATACAAATTTACATTATTTTATTAATATTCTGTGTATATATTTTGATACGATTTTACATTATTCTATTTGTGTTTTGTATATATTTTTTTATACATATTTACATTATTTAATGTGTATTTTGATTATATATTTCATACAAATTTACGTTATTATATGTGTATTTGTTTATATATTTTCTTTCAAATTTACATTATTTTATATGTATTTTGTATATGTATTTCAATACAAATTAACCTAGTTTTATGTGTATTTTGTATATTTCTTTTCATAAAAATTTAAATTATTTTTGTGTATTTTTGTATATAGTTTTATACAAATTTAGGTTATTTTATGTACGCATTTACATTATTTAATGTGTGTTTTGTATATATATTTTTATCCAAAGTTACTTTATTTTACGTTCATTTTTGGACATATATTTTTATGGAAATTAGCGTTATTTTATATGTATTTGTATTTATATTTTGTTTATTTAGTTTGATACGAATTACATGATTATATGTGTATTTTGTACATATTTTTTTTACGTATTTACATTACTTAATGTGTATTTTGTTTATATATTTTTAAACAAATTTACGTTATTATATGTATTTTTATAAATATTTTGATACAAATTTACATTATTTTATGTATTTTCTATATACATTTCAATTCAAATTTAGCTTATTTTATCTGTATTTTGTATATCTATTTTCATATGAATTTAATAACTTCTGTGTATTTTTGTATATAGTTTTATACAAATTTACGTTATTTTATGTGTATTTTGTATATTTATATTTATACAAATACACATTCTTTTATTGGTATTTTGTTTATTTATTTTGATACGAATTTACATTATTTTATGTGTATTTTGTATACATTTTCTTATACGTATTTACTTCATTTTATGTGTACTTTGTATATATATTTTTATACAAATCTACGTTATTTTATGTGTATTCGTATATATATTTTGAAACAAATTTACATTGTTTTATATGTATTTTGCATATCTATTTCAATACAGATTTACCTTATTGTATGTGTATTTTGTATATTTATTTTAATACAAATACACAATCTTTTATTGATATTTTAATTATTTATTTTGACACGAATTTACATTATTTAATGTGTATTTTGTATATATATTTTTATATGTATTTACAACATTTCATGTGTATTTTGTATATATATTTCTATAGAAATCTACGTTATTTTATGTGTATTCGTATATATATTTTGAAACAAATCTACATTATTTTATGTGTATTTTGTATATATATTTCATTATAAATTTGCCTTATTTTAAGTTTATTTTTATATCTATTTTCATTCAAATTCAAATCATTTTATGTGTATATATTCATTTATATTTACGTTATTTTATGTGTATTTTCTATATATATTTTCATTCAAAATTACATTATTTTATCGGTATTTTGTTCATTTATTTCGATACGAATTTAGATTATTTCATGTGTATTTTCTATACATATACATATAGAGTAAATTTCTATGAAAATATATATTCAAAATACAAATAAAATTATGTAAATAAGTATGAAAATATATATATCAAATACACCTAAAAAAAATGAAAATTCGTATCAAAATAAATAAATAAAATTCCGATAAAAGAACGTAAATTCGAATTAAAATAAATAAACAAAATACCAATAAAAGAATGTGTATTTGGATAAATATAAATATACAAAACACACAAACAAAATAAACATAAAATAAGGTAGATTTGTAATAAAATATATGTACAAAATGCACATAAAATAATGTAAATTTATATGAAAATATATATACAAATACACATAAAATACCATGAATTTGTATAAAAATATATATTCAAAATAAATATTAAATAATGGAAAAGCGTATAAAAATATATATACAAAGTACATATAAAATAATGTAAATTCGTATCAATATAAATCAGCAAAACACCAGTAAAATAATAAATATTTGAATGAAAATAAACTTACAAAATACACATAACATAACTAAAATTTGTATTAAAATATATACAAAAATACATAGAAATAATTTGAGTTTGTATGAAAATAGATATACAAAATACACATAAAACTAGGTAAATTTCTTTTGAAATGTTTATACAAAATACCCATAAAATATTGTAAATTTATGTCAAAATATATAAACAAATACACATAAAATAACGTAAATTTGTATGAAAAATATATACAAAATACACATAGAATAATGCCAATTCCTATCAAAATGAATGAGCAGAATATCAATAAAATAATGTAAATTTGTATGAAAATAATGAATAAGTTTATAAAAATACATATACAAAAATACACATCGAATAATTAAATTTGTATTAAAATTAATATACAAAATGCGCATATAATGAGGTAAATTTGTATTGAAAAAATATGCAACATACACGTTTATTCATACAAATTTATATTATTTTATTGGTATTTTGTTTATTTATTTTGTTGCGAATTCCATGATTATATGTGTATTTTGTACATATTTTTTTTATACGTATTTACATTATTTAATGTGTCTTTTGTTCATATATTTTCATACAAATTTACGTTATTATATGTGTATTTGTATAAATATTTTGATACAAATTTACTTTATTTGATGTATTTTGTATATATATTTCAATTCAAATTTAGCTTATTTCGTGTGTATTTTGTATATATTTTCATACAAATTTAATTACTTCTGTGTATTTTTGTATATAGTTTTATATAAATTTACGTTATTTTATGTGTATTTTGTATATTTATGTTCATACAAATACACTTTCTTTTATTGGTATTTTGTTTATTTATTTTGATACGAATTTACATTATTTTATGATATATATTTTATCCAAATTTACATTATTTTATTGGTATTTGTTTATATATTTTCATACATATTTACATTATTTTATGTGTTTTTTGTATATATATTTTTCTACGTATTTAAATTATTTTATGTGTATTTTGTATATACATTTTCATTAAAAAAATTACGTTATTTTATTGTGTGTATAAGTATATATTTTGATACAAATTTTATACAAATTCATGTTATTTAATGTGTATTTGTAAATATATTTTCATACAAATTTATATTATTTTATGTGTATTTTTTCATATATTTCATTACAAATTTACCTTATTTTATGTTTATTTTGTATATTTATTTCATTCAATTTTAAATTATTTTATGTGTATATTTGTATTTGTATTTAGGTTATTTTATGTGTATTTTGTATATATATTTTCATCCAAAATTACATTATTTTATTGGTATTTCTTAATTTAATTCGATACGAATTTAGATTATTTCATAGGTATTTTGTATACATATTTTTATACTCATTTACATTATCTAATGTGTGTTTTGTATATATATTTTTTTGCAAATTTATCTAATGTTCATTTTTGTACATATATTTTTATAGAAATTTGCGTTATTTTATGTATATAGTTTTATATGAATTTACGTTATTTTATGTGCATTTTGTATATTTATATTTATACAAATACACATTATTTTATTTGTATATTGTTTATTTACATTTATACGAGTTTACATTATTTTATGTGTATTTTGTATACATTTTTTTATACGTATTTACTTAATTTTATGTGTATTTTGTATATGTAATTTTATAGAAATCTACGTTATTTTATGTGTATTCGTATATATATTTTGAAACAAATTTACATTATTTTATATGTATTTTGCATATCTATTTCAATACAAATTTACCTTATTGTATGTGCATTTTGTATATTTATTTTGATACAAATTCAAATATTTTATGTGTATTTTGGTATCAATAATTTTTAAAAAAATGCGTTATTTTATAGGTATTTTGCATCTTAATTTTCATACAAATTTACATTATTTCATTAATATTCTCTGTATATATTTTGATACGATTTTACATTATTCTATTTGTGTTTTGTATATATTTTTTTATACATATTTACATTATTTAATGTGTATTTTGTATATATATTTCATACAAATTTACGTTATTATATGTGTATTTGTTTATATATTTTCTTTCAAATTTACATTATTTTATGTGTATTTTGTATATGTATTTCAATAGAAATTAACCTAATTTTATGTGTATTTTGTATATTTCTTTTCGTCTTGGTATAAATATTTTTAGAAAAAATGCGTTATTTTATGGGTATTTTGCATCTTAATTTTCATACAAATTTACATTATTTTATTAATATTCTGTGTATTTATTTTGATACGATTTTATATTATTCTATTTGTGTTTTGTATATATTCTTTTATACATATTTACATTATTTAATGTGTATTTTTTATATATATTTTATACAAATTTACATTATTTTATGTGTATTTTGTAAATGTATTTCAATACAAATTTACCTAATTTTATGTGTATTTTGTATATTTATTTTCATACAAATTAAAATTATTTTTGTGTATTTTTGTATATAGTTTTATACAAATTTAGGTGATTTTATATGTATATTGTATATCTTTTTTTATACAAATACACATTCTTTTATTGATATTTTGTTTATTTACTTTGACGCGAGTTTACATTATATAATGTGTATTTTATATATATATATATATATATATATATATATATATATATATATATATATATATATATATATATATATATATATATATATATATATATATATATATATATATTTTTTTTATTTGTGTTTACATCATTTGATGTGTATTTTGTATGTATATTTCTATAGAAATCTACGTTGATTTATGAGTATTCGTATATTGATTTTGAAATAAATTTACACTGTTTTATGTGTATTTTGCATATTTTTTCAATACAAATTTACCTTATTGTATATGCATTTTGTATATTAATTTTAATACAAATTTAATTATGCTATGTGTATTTTTGTATATGTATTTTTATAAAAATATGCTTTATTTTATGGGTATTTTGCATTTTTATTTTCATACAAATTTAAATTATTTTATTTATATCCTGGTTTTTTTTTATAGAATTTTACATTATTCTATGTGTATTTTGTATATCTATTTTTATACGTATTTACTTAATTTTATGTGTATTTTGTATATATATTTTTATAGAAATCTACGTTATTTTATGTGTATTCGTATATATATTTTGAAACAAATTTACATTGTTTTATATGTATTTTTGCATATCTCTTTTAATACAAATTTACCTTATTGTATGTGCATTTTGTATATTTATTTCAATACAAATTTAAATATTTTATGTGTATTTTGGTATATATATTTTTATAAGAAATGCGCTATTTGATGGGAATTTTGCATCTTTATTTTCATACAAATTTACATTATTTTATTAATATTCGGTGTATTTATTTTGATACGATTTCACATTCAATTTTTTTTTTTGTATATATATTTTTTTTTAATATTTACATTATTTAATGTGTATCTTGCATCTTTTATCGTAATTCTGTTTATTTATTTTTATACGAATTTACATTATTTTAGGTGTATTTGATATGTATATTTTTATACTTATTTATATCATTTTATTTGTGTTTTGAATATATATTTTCATAGAGATTTACTCCATTTTATGGGTATTCGTATATATATTTTGATACAAATCTACATTATTTATGTTTATTTTGCATATCTATTTCAATACAAATTTACTATATTGTATGTGTATTTTGTATATTTATTTTAATACAAATTTAATTATTTTATGTGTATTTTTGTAAAAATATGCGTTATTATTTGGGTATTTTGCATCTTTATTTTCATACAAATTTACTTGATTTTATTGATATTCTGTTTATTTATTTTGATACGATTTTACCTTATTCTATGTGTATTTTGTATGTATATTTTTATACACATTTACATTATTTAATGAATATTTTGTATATATATTTTATATAAATTTACGCTATTTTATGTGTATTTGTTTATATATTTTCATACAAATTTACAATATTTTATGTGTAATTTGTATATGTATTTCAATACAGATTTGCCTAATTTTATGTGTATTTTGCATATCTATTTTCAAACAAATTTAAATTATTTTTATGTATTTTTTATATATTTTTATACAAATTTTAGTTATTTTATTTGTATTTTGTATTTATATTTTCCTACAAATATACATTCTTTTAGTGGAATTTAGTTCATTTATTTTCATAAGAATTTACATAATTTTATGTGTATTTTGTATATATATTTTTATACATATTTACATTATTTTATGTGTATTTTTTATATACATTCTCATAAAAATTTACGTTATTTTATTGTGTGTATTCGTATATGATTTGATACTAATTTACATTATTTTATGTTTATTTTGCATATCTATTTCAATATAGATTTACCTTATTGTATGTGTATTTTGTATATTTATTTTAATACAAATTTAATTATTTTCTGTGTACTTTGTATACATTTTCTTATACGTATTTACTTCATTTAATGTGTATTTTGTATATATATTTTTAAAGTAATCTACGTTATTTTATGTGTATTGGTATATATATTTTGAAGCAAATTGACATTGTTTTATATGTATTTAGCATATCTATTTCAATATAAATCTACCTTATTGTATGTGCATTTTGTATATTTATTGTAATACAAATTTTAAAATTTTATTATTTTGGTATATATGTTTTTATAAAAAGAGTTTTATATAAATTTAAAATATTTTATGTGTATTTTGTATATCTATTTTCATACAAATACACATTTTTTATTGATATTTTGTTTATTTATTTTGACGCGAATTCACATTATTTAATGTGTATTGTGTATATATATTTTTATACGTATTTACGTCATTTCATGTGTATTTTGTATATATATTTCTATAGAAAAATATGTTATTTGATGTGTATTCGTATATATATTTTGAAATAAATATACATTGTTTTATGTGCATTTTGCATATTTTTTCAATATAAATTTACCTTATTGTACTTGCATTTTGTATATTAATTTTAATACAAATTTAATTATTCCATGTGTATTTTTGTATAAATATTTTCATAAAAAAATGCTTTATTTTATGGGTATTTTGTATCTTTATTTTCATACAAATTTACATTATTTTATTGATATTCTGTTTATTTATTTTGATATGATTTTACATTATTCTATGTATATTTTGTATATATATTTCATACAAATGAACGTTATTTTATGTGAATTTGTTTTCATTTCATACAAATTTACATTATTTTATGTGTATTTTGTACATGTATTTAAATACAAATTTAACTAATTATATGTGTATTATGTATATCTATTTTCATACAAATTGAAATTAATTTTGTATATTTTAGTATATATTTTTATTCAAATTTTCGTAATTTTATGTGAATTTTGTATATTTATTTTCCTACAAATATACGTTCTTTTATCGGAATTTTGTTTATTTATTTTGATACGAGTTTTCATTATTTTAGGTGTATTTGATATATATATATATATATATATATATATATATATATATATATATATATATATATATATATATATATATATATATATATATATATATATATATATATATATATATATATATATATATTTTTTTTTTTTATACTTATTTACATAATTTTATATGTATTTTGAATATATATTTTCATAGAAATTTACTCTATTTTATGTGTATTCGTATATATATTTTGATACAAATTTACATTATTTATGTGTATTTCGCATATCTATTTCAATACAAATTTTCTTTATTGTATGTGCCTTTTGAATATTTATTTTGATGCAAATTTAATTATTTTATGTGTATTTTTGTATATATATTTTTAAACAAATATGCGTTATTATATGAGTATTTTGCATCTTTATTTTCATACAAATTTACATTATTTTATTGATTGTCTGTTTATTTATTTTGATACGATTTTACGTTATTCTGTGTATTTTGTATATATATTTTTAGACATATTTACATTATTTAATGTATATTTTGTACATATATTTTATGGAAATTTACGTTATCTTATGTGTATTTGTCTATATATTTTCATACAAATTTACATTATTTTATGTGTATTTTGTATATGTATTTCAAAAAAAATTTGCCTAATTTCATTTGTATTTTGCATACCTATTTTCAAACAAATTTAAATTATTTTTGTGTATTTTTGTATTAATTTTAAACAATTTTTTTTTTTTTTTTTTGTATTTTGTATATATATTTTCCTACACATATACATTCTTTTAGAGGAAATTTTGTTTATTTATTTTGATACGAATTTATATTATTTTATGTGTATTTTGTATATATATTTTTCTATGTATTTACATTATTTTATGTGTATTTTGTATATATATGTTCATAAAAATTTACATAATTTTATTGTGTGTATTCGTATATATTTTGATAAAAATTTTCATTATTTTATGTGTTTTTTGCATATCTATTTCAATAAAAATCTACCTTATTGTATGTGTATTTTGTATATTTATTTTAATACAAATTTAATTATTTTATGTGTGTTTTTGTATATATATTTTTTTAAATATAAGATATTTTATGGGTAATTTGCATCTTTCATTATATAAATTTTTACATTACGTACATATCTTTTATACGTATTTACATTATTTAATGTGTATTTTGTTTATATATTTTTATACAAATTTACGTTATTATATGTGTATTTGAATATATATTTTGATACAAATTTACATTATTTTATGTATTTTCTATATTTATTTCAATTCAAATTTAGCTTATTTTATGTGTCTTTTGTATATCTATTTTCATACAAATTTAATTATTTTTGTTTATTTTTGTATATAGTTTTATACAATTTTACGTTATTTTATGTGTATTTTGTATATTTATATTTATACAAGTAAACATTCTTTCATTGGCATTTAGTTTATTTATTTTGATGCGAATTTACATTATTTTAAGTGTATTTTGTATACATTTTCTTATACGTATTTACTTCATTTTATGTGTATTTTGTATATATATTTTATAGAAATCTACGTTATTTTATGTGTATTCGTATGTATATTTTGAAACAAATTTACATTGTTTTATATGTATTTTGCATATCTATTTCAATACAAATTTACCTTATTGTATGTGCATTTTGTATATTTATTGTAATACAAATTTAAATATTTTATGTGCATTTTGGTATATATATTTACATAAAAAATGCGTTGTTTTATGGGTATTTTGCATCTTTATTTTCATACAAATTTACATTATTTTATTAATATTCTGTGTATTTATTTTGATACTATTTTACATTATTCTATTTGAGTTTTGTATATATTTTTTATACATATTTACATTATTTAATGTGTATTTTCTATATATATTTCATACAAATTTTCGTTATTTTAAGTGTATTTGTTTATATATTTTTATTCAAATTTATATTATTTTATGTGTATTTTGTATATGTATTTCAATAGAAATTTACCTAATTTCATGTGTATTTTGTATATATATTTTATACAAATTTAAATTATTTTTTGTGTATTTTTGTATAGAGTTTTATTCAAATTTAATATTTTATGTGTATTTTGTATATCTATTTTCATACAAATAAACATTCTTTGATTGATATTTTGCTTATTTATTTTGATGCGAATTTACATAATTTAATGTGTATTGTGTATATATATTTTATACGTATTTACGTCATTTCATGTGTATTTTGTATATATATTTCTATAGAAATATACGTTATTTTATATGTATTCGTATATATTTTGAAACAAATATACATTGTTTTATGTGCATTTTGCATATTTTTCAATACAAATTTACCTTATTGTACGTGCAATTTGTGTATTAATTTTAATACAAATTTAGCTATTCTATGTGTATTTTTATATGTATTTTTTAAAAAAAATGTGCTTTATTTTATGGGTATTTTGCATCTTTATTTTCATACAAAATTATTTTATTGATATTCTGAGTATTTATTTTGATGCGATTTTACATTATTCTATGTTTATTTTGTATATCTATTTTATACAAATGTACGTTATTTTATGTGAATTTGTTTTCATTTCATTCAAATTTACATTATTTTATGGGTATTTTGTACATGTATTTAAATACAAATTTAACTAATTATATGTATTTTGTATATCTATTTTCATACAATTGAAATTAATTTTGTGTATTTTGTATATATTTTTATTCAAATTTCGTATTTTATATGTATTTTGTATATTTATTTTCCGACAAATATACGTTCTTTTATCGGAATTTTATTTATTTATTTTGATACAAATTTTAATTTTTTTAGGTGTATTTGATATATATATATATATTTATACTTATTTACATAATTTTATATGTATTTTGAATATATATTTTCATAGAAATTTACTCTATATGTATATGTATAGAAAATACACATGAAATAATCTAAATTCGTATCGAAATAAATGAACAAAATACCGATAAAATAATGTAATTTTGAATGAAAATATATATAGAAAATACACATAAAATAACGTAAATACAAATAAATATATACATAAAAATGATTTGAATTTGAATGAAAATAGATAAAAAAATAAACTTAAAATAAGGCAAATTTATAATGAAATATATATACAAAATACACATAAAATAATGTAGATTTGTTTCAAAATATATATACGAATACACATAAAATAACGTAGATTTCTATAGAAATATATATACAAAATACACATGAAATGTTGTAAATACGTATAAAAATATATATACAAAATACACATTAAATAAATAATTAAAATATCAATAAAAGAATGTGTATTTGTATGAAAATACATATACAAAATACACATAAAATAACGTAAATTTGTATAAAACTATATATAAAATACACAAACATAAGTTAAATTTGTATGAAAATAAATATACAAAATACACATAAAATTAGGTAAATTTGTAAAGAAATACATATACAAAATACACATAAAATAATGTAAATTTGAATGAAAATATATAAACAAATACACTTAAATTAACATAAATTTGTATAAAATATATATAAAAAATACTCATTAAATAATGTAAATATGTATAAAAAATATATATACAAAACACAAATAGAATAATGTAAAATCGTATTAAAATAAATACACAGAATGTAAATAAAATAATGTAAATTTGTATGAAAATAAAGATGCAAAATACCCATAAAATAACGCATTTTTTATAAATATACAAAATACACATGAAAGGATGTAAATATGTATAAAAATATATATACAAAATACACATTAAATAATGTAAATTCACGTCAAAATAAATAAAAAAAATGTCAATAAAAGAATGTGTATTTGTATGAAAATAAATATACAAAATACACATAAGATAACATAAATTTGTATAAAACTATATACAAAAATACACAAAAATAATTTAAATTTGTATGAAAATAAATATACAAAATACATATAAAATTAGGTAAATTTTTATTGAAATACATATACAAAATACACATAAAATACTGTAAATTTGAATGAAAATACATAAACAAATACACTTAAAATAACGTAAATTTGTATAAAAAAATATATACAAAACACAAATAGAATAATGTAAAATCGTATCAAAATAAATACACAGAATATTAATAAAATAATGTAAATTTGTATGAAAATAAAGAAGCAAAATACCCATAAAATAACGATTTTTTTTTAAATATATATACAAAAATACACATAAAAAATTTATTTGTATTAAAATAAATATACAAAATACACATACAATAAGGTAAATCTGTATTGAAATAGATATGCAAAATACATATAAAACAATGTAAATTTGTTTCAAAATATATATACGAATACACATAAAATAACGTAGATTTGTATAGAAATATATATACAAATACATGTAAAATGAAGTAAATACGTATAAAAAAATGTATACAAAATACACATAAAATAATGTAAATTGTATCAAAATAAATAAACAAAATAATAAAAGAATGTGTATTTGTATAAATATAAATATACAAAATACACATAAAATAACGTAAATTTGTATAAAACTATATAAAAAATACACAGAAGTAATTAAATTCGTATGAAAATAGATATACAAAATACAGATAAAATAAGCTAAATTTGAATTGAAATGTATATACAAAATACATAAAATAATGTAAATTTGTATCAAAATATTTATTAAAATACATATAATAACGTAAATTTGTTTAAAAATATATAAACAAAATACACATTAAGTAATGTAAATACGTATAAAAAATATGTACAAAATACACATATAATCATGTAATTCGTATCAAACTAAATAAACAAAATAGCAATAAAATAATGTAAATTTGTATGAGAAAACATATACAAATACATATAAAATAACGCTAATTTCTATAAAAATATATGTCCAAAAATGAACGTAAAATAAATTAACTTTGGATAAAAATATATATACAAAACACACATTAAATAATGTAAATGCGTACTTAAATAACCTAAATTTGTATAAAACAATATACAAAAATACACAAACATAATTTAAATTTGTATGAAAAGAAATATACAAAATACACATAAAATTAGGTTAATTTCTATTGAAATACATATACAAAATACACATAAAATAATGTAAATTTGAAAGAAAATATATAAACAAATACACATATAATAACGTAAATTTGTATGAAATATATATACAAAATACACATTAAATAATGTAAATTTGTATAAAAAATATATACAAAACACAAATAGAATAATGTAAAATCGTATCAAAATATATACACAGAATATTAATAAAATAATGTAAATTTGTATGAAAATTAAGATGCAAAATACCTATAAAAAAACGCATTTTTTATAAAATTATTGATACCAAAATACACATAAAATATTTGAATTTGTATCAAAATAAATATACAAAATGCACATACAATAAGGTAAATTTGTATTGAAATAGATATGCAAAATACATATAAAATAATGTAAATTTGTTTCAAAATATATATGCGAATACACATAAAATAACGTAGATTTCTATAAAATAACATATACAAAATAGCCATAAAATTAAGTAAATACGAATAAAAAAATGTATACAAAATACACATAAAATAATGTAAATTCCTATAAATATAAATAAACAATATAGCAATAAAAGAATGTGTATTTGTATAAATATAAATATACAAAATGCACATAAAATAACGTAAATTTCTATAAAAATATATGTACAAAAATGAACATAAAATAAATTTGCATAAAAATATATATACAAAACACACATTAGATAATGTAAATGAGTATAAAAATATGTATACAAAATACCTATGAAATAATCTAAATTAGTATCGAATTAAATTAAAAAAATACTAATATAATAATGTAATTTTGGATGAAAATATATATACAAAATACACAAACTAACCTAAATACAAATACAAATATACACATAAAATAATTTAAAATTGAATGAAATAAATATACAAAATAAACATAAAATAAGGTAAATTTGTAATGAAATATATGAAAAAATACACATAAAATAATATAAATTTGTATGAAAATATATATACAAATACACATTAAATAACATGAATTTGTATAAAATTTGTATCAAAATATATACGAATACACACAATAAAATAACGTAATTTTTTTATGAAAATGTATATACAAAATACACATAAAATAATGTAAATTTGTATAAAAATATATAAACAAATACACATAAAATAATGTAAATTTGGATAAAATATATATACAAAATAAACCTTAAATAATGTAAATATGTATAAAAATATATACAAAATACACATAGAATAATGTTAAATCGTATCAAAATAAATAAAGAGAATATCAATAAAATAATGTAAATTTGTATGAAAATAAAGCTGCAAAATATCCATATAATAACGCATATTTGCATAAAAATATATATACAAAATACATATAAAATAATTAAATTTGTATTAAAATAAATATACAAAATGCACGTACAATAAAGAAAATTTGTATTGAAATAGATATGCAAAATACACATCAATAATGTAAATTTGTATCAAAATATATATACGAATACTCATAAAATAGAGTAAATTTCTATGAAAATATACATACAAAATAGATATACAAAATACACATATAACTAGTTAAATTTGTATTTAAATACATGTACAAAAACACATAAAATAATGTAGATTTGTATGAAATGAAAACAAATACATTTTATATAAAATATATATACAAAATACACATAGAATAATGTAAAATCATACCAAATAAATACACAGAATATCAATAAAATAATGTAAATTTGTATGAAAATAAAGATGCAAAATACCCTTAAAATAAAGCATATTTTATAAAATACATACACAAAAATACACATAGATTAATCAAATATGTATTAAAATTAATATACAAAATGCACATACAATAATGTAAATTTGTATTGAAAAAATATGCAAAATACACATAAAACAATGTAAATTTGTTTCAAAATATATATACGAATACTAAAATAACGTAGATTTCTATAGAAATATATATACAAAATACACTTGAAATAATGTAAATACGTATAAAAATATATACAAAATGCACATTAAATAATGTTAATTCGTGTCAAAATAAATAAAAAAAATATCATGAAAAGAATGTGAATTTGTATGAAAATAGATATACAAAATACACATAAAGTAACCTAAATTTGTATAAAACTATATACAAAAGTAAACAAAAATAATTTAAACTTGTATGAAAATAAATATACAAAAACATAAAATTAGGTAAATTTGTATTGAAATACATATACAAAATACACATAAAATAATGTAAATTTGAATGAAAATATATAAACATATAGACTTAAAATTACGTAAATTTGTATCAAATATATATATAAAAAACACATTAAATAATGTAAATATGTATAAAAAAAATATATACAAAACACAAATAAAATAATGTAAAATCGTATCAAAATAAATACAGAGAATGTTAATAAAATAATGTAAATTTGTATGAAAATTAAGATGCAAAATACCCATAAAATAATGCATTTTTTATAAAAATATATATACGAAAAAACATAAAATATTTGATTTTGTATTAAAATAAATAGATATACAAAATACACATAAAATAAGCTAAATTTGAATTGAAATATATATACAAAATACATAAAATAATGTAAATTTGTATCAAAATACCTATACAAATACATATAATAACGTAATTTGTATAAAATATATAAACAAAATACACATTAAATAATGTAAATACGTATAAAAATGTAAAAAATACACAAATAATCATGTAATACGTATCAAAAAATAGACAAATAATAATAAAATAATGTAAATTTTATGAGAAAACATATACAAAATACACATAAATAACGCAAATATCAATAAAAATATATATAATATAATATATTTTAATACATATTTAAAATATTTAATGTATATTTTGTATATATATATTTTATCCAAATTTACGTGATTTTATATGTATTTGTTTATATATTTTCATACAAATTTACATTATTTTATGTGAGTTTTGTATATGTATTTCAATACAAATTTGCCTAACTTTATGTGTATTTTGCATATCTATTTTCAAACAAATTTAAATTATTTTTATGTATTTTTGTATATATTTTTATACAAATTCTAGTTATTTTATTTGTTTTTTGTATATATATTTTCCTACAATTATACATTCTTTTATTGGAATTTTGTGTGTTTAATTTTTTACGAATTTACATTATTTTATGTGTATTTTGTATATATATTTTCTACGTGTTTAAACTATTTTATGTGTATTTTATATATACATTTTCATAAAAATTTACGTTATTTTATTGTGTGTATTCGTATATATTTTGAAACATTTTAGACAAATTCATGTTATTTTATGTGTATTTGTATATATATTTTTATACAAATTTATATTATTTTATGTGTATTCTTACATATATTTTATTACAAATTTACCTTATTTTATGTTTATTTTGTATATTTATTTCATTCAATTTTAAATTATTTAATGTGTATATTTGTATTTGTATTTAGGTTATTTTATGTGTGTTTTCTATATATATTTTCATCCAAAATTACATTATTTTATTGTTATTTTCTTAATTTAACTCGATACGAATTTAGATTATTTCATAGGTATTTTGTATACATATTTTTATACTCATTTACATTATCTAATGTGTGTTTTGTATATATTTTTTATGCAAACTAATTTTATGTGCATTTTGTACATATATTTTTATAGAAACTTAAAACGTTATTTTATGTGTATTTTGTATATGTTTTCTCACAAATTTACATTATTTAATTAGTTTTTGTTTATTTATTTTGATACGAATGACTTGATTATTGGTATTTTGTAAATATTTTTTATACGTATTTACATTACTTAATGTGTATTTTGTTTATATATTTTTTTAGAAATTTACGTTATTATATGTGTATTTGTTAAAAATATTTTGAAACGAATTTACTTTATTTTATGTATTTTGTATATATATTTCAATTCAAATTTAGCTTATTTTGTGTGTATTTTGTATATCTATTTTCATACAAATTTAATTACTTCCGTGTATTTTTGTATATAGTTTTATAGAAATTTACGTTATTTTATGTGCATTTTGTATATTTATATTTATACAAATACACATTCTCTTATTGGTATTTTGTTTATTTATATTTATACGAATTTACATTATTTTATGTGTATTTTGTATACATTTTTGATTCGTATTTACTTAATTTTATTTGTATTTTGTATATATATATTTATAGAAATCTACGTTATTTTATGTGTATTCGTATATATATTTTGAAACAAATTTACATTGTTTTATATGTATTTTGCATATCTATTTCAATACAAATTTGCCTTATTGCATGTGCATTTTGTATATATATTTTAATACAAATTCAAATATTTTATGTGTATTTTGGTATATATAATTTTATAAAAAATGCGTTATTTTATAGGTATTTTGCATCTTAGTTTTCATACAAATGTACATTATTTTATTAATATTCTGTGTATATATTTTGATACGATTTTATATTACACTATTTGTGTTTTGTATATATTTTTTTATACATATTTTCATTATTTAATGTGTATTTTTATATATATTTTATACAAATTAACTTTATTTTAAGTTTATTTGTTTATATAATTTCATTCAAATTTACATTATTTTAAGTGTATTTTGTATATGTATTTCAATACAAATTTATGTAATTTTATGTGTATTTGTATATTTATTTTCATAAAAATTTAAATTATTTTTGTGGTTTTTTGTATATACATATAGAGTAAATTTCTATGAAAATATATATTCAAAATACATATAAAATTATGTAAATAAGTATAAAAATATATATATCAAATACACCTAAAAAAATGAAAATTCGTATCAAAATAAATAAACAAAATTTCGATAAAAGAACGCATATTTGTAGGAAAATAAATATACAAAATACACATAAAATTACGAAAATTTGAATAAAATATACAAAAAACAAAAAATATATTTAAATTTGTATGAAAATAGATATACAAAATACACATATAATTAGTTAAATTTGTATTTAAATACATGTACAAAATACACATAAAATAATGTAAATTTGTATGAAATGAAAACAAATTCACATAAAATAACGTACATTTGTATAAAATAGATATACAAAATATACATAGAATAATGTAAAATCGTATCAAAATAAATACACAGAATATCAATAAAATAATGTAATTTTGTATGAAAATAAAGATGCAAAATACCCATAAAATAAAGCCTATTTTTTTTAAAAATACATATACAAGAATACACATAGAATAATTAAATTTGTATTAAAATTAATATACAAAATGCACGTACAATAAGGGAAATTTGTATTGAAAAATATACAAAATGCACATAAAACAATGTATATTTGTTTCAAAATATATATACGAATACACATAAAATAACGTATATTTCTATAGAAATATATATAAAAAATACACATGAAATGACGTAAATACGTATAAAAATATATATACACAATACACATTAAATAATGTAAATTCGCATCAAAATAAATAAACAAAATATCAATAAAAGAATGTGTATTTGTATGAAAATAGATATACAAAATACACATAAAATATTGTAAATTTGTATAAAACTCTATTAAAAAATACACAAAATTAATTTAAATTTGTATAAAAATATATATACAAAATACACATAATACTATTTAAATTTCTAATGAAATACATATACAAAATACACATAAAATAATGTAAATTTGAATGAAATATATAAACAAAATACACTTAAAATAACGTAAATTTGTATGAAAATATATATAGAATACACATAAAATAATGTAAATTTGTATAAAAATATATATACAAATACACATAAAATGAAGTAAATATGTATAAGAAAATGTATACAAAATACACATAAAATAATGTAAATTGTATCAAAATAAATAAACTAAATGCCAATAAAAGAATGTTTACTTGTATAAATATAAATATGCAAAATACACATAAAATAACGTAAAATTGTATAAAACTATATACAAAATAAACAAATAATTAAATTTGTATGAAAATAGATATACAAAAACACATAAATAAGCTAAATTTGAATTGAAATAAATAGAAAATATAATAATGTAAATTTGTATCAAAATATATATTCAAATACACATATATTAAAATTAATATACAAATGCGTATATAATAAGGTAAATTTGTATTGAAAAATATGCAACATACACGTTTACTCACAAATTTATCTTATTTTATTGGTATTTTCTTTATTTATTTTGATACGAATTACATGATTATATGTGTATTTTGTACATATTTTTTATACGTATTTACATTATTTAATGTGTATTTTGTTTATATATTTTCATACAAATTTACGTTATTATATGTGTATTTGTATAAATATTTTGATACAAATTTACTTTATTTCATGTATTTTGTATATATATTTCAATTCAAATTTAGCTTATTTTGTGTGTATTTTGTATATATTTTCATACAAATTTAATTACTTTGTGTATTTTTGTATATAGTTTTATATAAATTTACGTTATTTTATGTGTATTTTGTATATTTATATTTATACAAATACACATTCTTTTATTGGTATTTTGTTTATTTATTTTGATACGAATTTACATTATTTTATGTGTTTTTTGTATACATTTTTTTATACGTATTTACTTCATTTTATGTGTATTTTGTATATATGTTTTTTATAGAAATCTACGTTATTTTATGTGTATTCGTATATATATTTTGAAACAAATTTACATTGTTTTATATGTATTTTGCATATCTATTTCAATACAAATTTACCTTATTGTATGTGTTTTTTGTATATTTATTTTAATACAAATTTAATTTTTTGATGTGTATTTCTGTATATATATTTTTATAAATAAAAAAATGCGTTATTTTATGGGTATTTTGCTTTTTTATTTTCATACAAATTTACATTATTTTATTAATATTCTGTGTATTTATTTTGATACGATTTTACATTATTCTATTTGTGTTTTGTACATATTTTTTTATACAAATTTACGTTATTTTAAGTGTATTTGTTTATGTATTTTCATTCAAATTTACATTATTTTATGTGTATTTTGTGTATGTATTTCAATACAAATTTACCTAATTTTATGTGTATTTTGTATATTTATTTTCATACAAATTTAAAATATTTTGTGTATTTTGTATATCGTTTGATACAAATTTCGGTTATTGTATGTGTATTTTGTATATCTATTTTCATTATTCTTTTATTGATATTTTATTTATTTATTTTGACGCGAATTTTATGTGAATTTGTTTTCATTTCATACAAATTTACATTATTTTATGTGTATTTTGCATGTATTTAAATACAAATTTAACTAATTATATGTGTATTTTGTATATCTATTTTCACAAAATTGAAATTTATTTTTTGTTTTTGTATATATTTTTATTCAAATTTTCGTAATCTTATAAAAATATATATACCAAAATACACATAAAATATTTAAATTTGCATTGAAATAAATATACAAAATGCACATACAATAAGGTAAATTTGTATTGAAAGAGATATGCAAAAATACATATAAAACAATGTAAATTTGTTTTAAAATATATATACTAATACAAATAAAAAAACGTAGATTTCTATAAAAATATATATACAAAATACACATAAAATTAAGTTAATACGTATAAAAAAATGTATGCAAAATACACATAAAATAATGTAAATTGAATTAAAATAAATAAACAAAATACTAATAAAAGAATGTGTATTTGATAAATATAAATATACAAAATACACATACAAAATAAACATAAAATAAGGTAGATTTATAAAAAATATATGTACAAAATACACATAAAATAATGTAAATTTATATAAAATATATATACAAATACACATAAAATTATGAATTTGTATAAAATATATATTCAAAATAAATATTAAATAATGTAAAAGCGTATAAAATATATATACAAAGTGCATATAAAGTAATGTAAATTCGTATCAATATAAATCAACAAAACACCAATAAAATAATATATATTTGAATGAAAATAAATTTACAAAATACACATAACATAAATAAAATTTGTATTAAAATATATACAAAAATATATAGAAATAATTTGAGTTTGTATGAAAATATATATAAAAAATACAAATAAAACTAGGTAAATTTCTTTGAAATGTATATACAAAATACCATAAAATATTGTAAATTTGTGTCAAAATATATAAACAAATACACATAAAATAACGTAAATTTGTATGAAAATATATACAAAATACATAGAATAATGTCAATTCGTATCAAAATGAATGAGCAGAATATCAATAAAATAATGTAAATTTGTATGAAAATAAAGAAGCAAAATACCCAAAAAATAAAGCATATGTTTATAAATATATAGATACAAAAATACACATCGAATAATTAAATTTGTATTAAAATTAATATACAAATTGAGTATATAATATGGTAAATTTGTATTGAAAAATATGCAACATACACGTTTACTCATACAAATTTATATTATTTTATTGGTATTTTGTTTATTTATTTTGATACGAATTACATGATTATATGTGTATTTTGTACATATTTTAAACATAAATAACGTAAATTTGTATGAAAATATATACAAAATACACAGAATAATGTCAATTCGTATCAAAATGAATGAGCAGAATATCAATAAATAATGTAAATTTGTATGAAAATAAAGATGCAAATACCCAAAAATAAAGCATATGTTTATAAAATACAGATACAAAATACACATCGAATAATTAAATTTGTATTAAAATTAATATACAAATGCGTATATAATAAGGTAAATTTGTATTGAAAAAATATGCAACATACACGTTTACTCATACAAATTTATATTATTTTATTGGTATTTTGTTTATTTATTTTGATACGAATTACATGATTATATGTGTATTTTGTACATATTTTTTATACGTATTTACATTATTTAATGTGTATTTTGTTTATATATTTTCATACAAATTTACGTTATTATATGTGTATTTGTATAAATATTTTGATACAAATTTATTTTATTTCATGTATTTTGTATATATATTTCAATTCAAATTTAGCTTATTTCGTGTGTATTTTGTATATATTTTCATACAAATTTAATTACTTCTGTGTATTTTGTATATAGTTTTATATAAATTTACGTTATTTTATGTGTATTTTGTATATTTATATTCATACAAATACACATTCTTTTATTGGTATTTTGTTTATTTATTTTGATACGAATTTACATTATTTTATGTGTATTTTGTATACATTTTTTTATACGTATTTACTTCATTTTATGTGTATTTTGTATATATATTTCTATAGAAATCTACGTTATTTTATGTGTATTCGTATATATATTTTGAAACAAATTTACATTGTTTTATATGTATTTTGCATATCTATTTCAATACAAATTTACCTTTATTGTATGTGTTTTTGTATATTTATTTTAATACAAATTTAATTTTTGATGTGTATTTTATATATATTTTATAAATAAAAAATGCGTTATTTTATGGGTATTTTTTTTATTTATTTTCATACAAATTTAAATTATTTTATTAATATTCTGTGTATTTATTTTGATACGATTTTACATTATTCATTTGTGTTTTGTACATATTTTTTATAAAAATTTACATTATTTTATGTGTATTTTGTGTATGTATTTCAATACAAATTTACCTAATTTTATGTGTATTTTGTGTATGTATTTCAATACAAATTTACCTAATTTTATGTGTATTTTGTATATTTATTTTCATACAAATTGAAAATATTTTTGTGTATTTTTGTATATAGTTTGATACAAATTTAGGTTATTTTATGTGTATTTTGTATATCTATTTTCATACAAATACACATTCTTTTATTGATATTTTGTTTATTTATTTTGACGCGAATTTACATTATTTAATGTGTATTTTGTATATATATTTTTATACGTATTTACATCATTTCATGCGTATTTTGTATAGTTTTAAACAAATTTATATTATTTAATGTGTATTTTGTATATATATATTTACACAAATACACATTCTTTTATTGGTATTTTGTTTATTTATTTTGATACTAATTTACATTATTTTATGTGTATTTTGTATACATTTTTTATAAGTATTTATTTAATTTTATTTGTATTTTGTTTATATTTTTTATAGAAATCACTTATTTCATGTGTATTCGTATATATATTTTGAAACAAATTTACATTGTTTATATGTATTTTGCATATCTATTTTTGTGTATTCTGTATTTATTTTTGTTATACATAGAATAATGTAAAATCGTATCAAAATAAGTACACAGAATATCAATAAAATAATTTAAATTTTTATGAAAATAAAGATGCAAAATACCCATAAAATAAAGTATATTTTTTTAAAATACATATACAAAAATACACATAGAATAATTAAATTTGTATTAAAATTAATATACAAAATGCACACATACAATAAGGTAAATTTGTATTGAAAAAAAACGCAAAATACAAATAAAACAGTGTAAATTTGTTTCAAAATATATATACGAATACACATAAAATAAAGTATATTTATATAGAAATATATATACAAAATACATATATTATGTATATATATATAATATATATATATATATATATATATATATATATATATAAAATAAATATTAAGTAATGTAAATTCGTGACAAAATATATAAACAAAATATCATGAAAAGAATGTGTATTTGTATGAAAATAAATAATAGATAATAAATTTGTATGTAATATATATGCAAGATACATTTAAATAATGTAAATAAATAAAAAAAAATATAATCAAAAAACAAATAGAATAATGTAAAATCGTATCAAAATAAATACACCGAATATTAATAAAATAATATAAATTTGTATGAAAATAAAGATGCAAAATTCCCATCAAATAGCGTATTTCTATAAAATATATATACTAAAATACACATAAAATATTTAAATTTGTATTGAAATAAATATACAAAATGCATAAATACATAAAATAATGTAAATTCGAAACAAAATAAATAAACAAAATACCAATAAAAGAATGTATATCTATTTATTTTAATACAAAATCTAATATTTTGTGTTTTTTCGTATATATATTTTTATAAAAAATGTGTTATTTTATGGGTATTTTGCATCTTAATTTTCATACAAATTTACATTATTTTATTAATATTTTCTGTATTTATTTTAATACGATTTTACATTATTTTATTTATGTTTTGTATATATTTTTTTATACATATTTACATTATTTAATGTGTTTTTTGTATATATATTTGATACATATTTACGTTATTTTATGTGTATTTGTTTATATATTTTGACACAAATTTACAATATTTTATGGGTATTTTGTATATATATTTCAAAAGAAATTTACCTAGTTTTATATGTATTTTGAATATCTATTTTCATACAAACTCAAATTATTTTTATGTATTTTTGTATATATTTCAATACAAATTTTAGTTATGTTATGTGTATTTTGTAAATCTATTTTCATTCAAATATATATTATTTTATTGGAATTTTGTTGATTTACATTATTTTATATGTACTTTGTATATATATTTTTATACGCATTAACATTACTTAATATTTATTTTGAATATATAATTTTATACAAATTCATGGTATTTTATGTGTATTTGTATATATATTTTCATATAAATTTACATTATTTTATGTGTATTTTGTACATATATTTCATTACAAATTTATTTTATTTTATGTTTATTTTGTATGTGTATTTTGTACATTTATATTTATACAAATACATTCTTTTATTGGTATTTTGTTTATTTATTTTGTTTCGAGTTACATTATTTTATGTGTATTTTGTTTACATTTTTACACGTATTTACTTAATTTTATGTGTATTTTGGATATATATTTTTATAGAAATCTACGTTATTTTATGTGTATTCGTATATATATTTTGAAACAAATTTACATTGTTTTATATGTATTTTTGCATATCTCTTTCAATAGAAGTTTACCTTATTGTATGTGCATTTTGTATATTTATTTCAATACAAATTTAAATATTTTATGTATACATGTACAAAAACACATAAAATAATGTAAATTTGTATGAAATGAAAAGAAATATACATAAAATAACGTACATTTTTATAAAATATATATACAAAATACTTCAAAGAATAATGTAAAATCGTATCAAAATAAATACACAGAATATCAATAAAATAATTTAAATTTGTATGAAAATAAAGATGCAAAATACCCATAAAATAAAGCATATTATAAAAAATACATATACAAAAATACACAGAATAATTAAATTTGTATAAAAATTAATATACAAAATGCACATACAATAAGGTAAATTTGTATTGAAAATATGCAAAATACACATAAAACGGTGTAAATTTGTTTCAAAATATATATACGAACACACATAAAATAACGTAGATTTTTATAGAAATAAATATAAAAAAAAACACATGAAATGACGTAAATACGTATAAAAATATATATACCAGATACACATTAAATAATGTAAATTCGTGTCAAAATAAATAAACAAAATATCAATAAAAGAATGTGTATTTGTATGAAAATAGATATACAAAATACATATAAAATAACCTAAATTTGTATAAAACTATAAACAAAAATACACAAAATAATTTAAACTTGTATGAAAATAAATATACAAAAACATATAAATTAGGTAAATTTGTATTGAAATACATATACAAAAATACATAAAATAATGTAAATTTGAATGAAAATATATAAACATATAGACTTAAAATAACGTAAATTTGTATCAAATATCAAAAAAACACATTAAATAATGTAAATATAAAATATATACAAAACACAAATAAAATAATGTAAAATCGTATGAAAATAAATACAGAAAATATTAATAAAATAATGTAAATTTGTATGAAAATTAAGATGCAAAATACCCATAAAATAACGCATTTATTTTAAAAATATATATACGAAAAAACATAAAATATTTGATTTTGTATTAAAATAAATAGATACATTCTTTATTGGCATTTTGTTTTATTATTTTGTTTGAATTTATATTATTTTATGTGTATTTTGTTTACATTCTTTTTATACGTATTTAAATAAGTTTATATGAATTTTGTATATATATTTTTATAGAAATCTACGTTATTTTATGTGTATTCGTATATATATTTTGAAACAAATTTACAATGTTTTATATGTATTTTTGCATATCTCTTTCAACAGAAGTTTGCCTTATTGTATGTGCATTTTGTATATTTATTTCAATACAAATTTAAATATTTTATGTGTATTTTGGTATATATATTTTTATAAGAAATGCGCTATTTGATGGGAGTTTTGCATCTTTATTTTCATGCAAATTTACATTATTTTATTAATATTCGGTGTATTTATTTTGATACGATTTTACATTATTCTATTTCTTTTTTGTATATTTTTTTTTATACATATTTACATTATTTAATGTGTATCTTGCATATATATTACATACAAATTTCTTATCTATTATTTATTTGCATACAAATACACATTCTTTTCATGATATTTTGTTTATTTATTTTGTCACGAATTTACATTACTAATATGTATTTTATATATATATATTTTTATAGTATTTACATAATTTCATGTGTATTTTGTATATATATTTCATAGAAATCTACGTTATTTTATGTGTATTCGTATATATATTTTGAAACAAATTTACACTGTTTTATTTGTAATTTGCGTTTTTTTTTCAATACAAATCTACCTTTTTGTATGTAGAATTTTATATTAATTTTAATACAAATTTAATCATTCTATGTGTATTTTTGTATATGTTTAAAAAAATGCTTTATCTTATGGGTATTTTGCATCTTTATTTTCACACAAATTTAAATTATTTTATTGATATTCTGTGAACCTATTTTGATATGATTTTACATTATTCTATGTATAACAAAAATAAATACAGAATACACAAAATAGATATGCAAAATATATAAACAATGTAAATTTGTTTCAAAATATATATACGAATAAACATGAAATAAGGTAGATTTCTATAAAATATATATACAAAATACATAAAATTAAGTAACATGTATAAAAATGTATAAAAATACACAAAATAATGTAAATTAGTATCAAAATAAATAAACAAAATATTAATAAAAGAATGTGTATTTGTATAAATATGTATATACAAAATACACATTAAATAATATAAATTTGTTTAAAACTATACAAAATACACATGAAATGATGAAAATACGTATAAAAATATATATACAAAATACATTAAATAATGTAAATTGCGTCAAAATAAATAAACAAAATATCAATAAAAGAATGTGTATTGTATGAAAATAGATATACAAAATACACATAAAATAACCTAAATTTGTATCAAAACTATATACAAAAATACACAAAATATTTTAAATTTGTATGAAAATAAATATACAAAATACACATAAAATTAGGTAAATTTGTATTGAAATACATACACAAAATACACATAAAATAATGTAAATTTGAATGAAAATACATAAACAAATACACTTAAAATAACGTAAATTTGTATAAAAAAATATGTACAAACACAAATAGAATAATGTAAAATCGTATCAAAATAAATAACAGAATATTAATAAAATAATGTAAACTTGTATGAAAATAAAGAATAAAATACCTATAAATAACGCATTTTTTTTAAATATATATACCAAAATACACATCAAAAATTAAATTTGTATTAAAATAAATATACAAAACACATACAATAAGGTAAATTTGTATTGAAATAGATATGCAAAATACATATAAAAACAATGTAAATTTGTTTCAAAATATATACGAATACACATAAAATAACGTAGATTTCTATAAAATATATATATACACATACAAAATGAAGTAAATACGTATAAAAAAATGTATACAAAACACATAAATAATGTAAATTGTATCAAAATAAATAAACAAAATATAATAAAAGAATGTGTATTTGTATAAATATAAATATACAAAATACACATAAAATAACGTAAATTTATATAAAACTATATACAAAATAAGAAGTATTTAAATTTGTATGAAAATATATACAAATACACACAAAATAAGCTAAATTTGAATTGAAATATATATACAAAATACATGAAATAAAGTAAATTTATCAAAATATTTATACAAATACATATATAATAACGTAAATTTGTATGAAAATATATAAATAAAATACATTAAATAATGTAAAATACGTATAAATAATATGTACAAAATACACATATAATCATGTAATTCGTATCAAAATAAATAAACAAAATACCAATAAAATAATATAAATTTGTATGAGTAAACGTGTATGTTGCATATTTTTTCAATACAAATTTACCTTATTATATACGCATTTTGTATATTAATTTTAATTAAAATTTAATTATTCGATGTGTATTTTTGTATCTGTATTTTTATAAACATTTGCTTTATTTTTGGGTATTTTGCATCTTATTTTCATACAAATTTACATTATTTTATTGATATTCTGCTCATTCATTTTGATACGAATTGACATTATTCTATGTGTATTTTGTATATATTTTTCATACAAATTTACGTTATTTTATGTGTATTTGTTTATATATTTTGACACAAATTTATAATATTTTATGGGTATTTTGTATACATTTCAAAAGAAATTTACCTACTTCTATGTGTATTTTGTATATCTATTTTCATACAAACTCAAATTATTTCTATTTATTTTTGTATATATTTTAATACAAATTTTAGTTATGTTATGTGTATTTTGTAAATTTATTTTCATTCAAATATATATTATTTTATTGGTGTTTTGTTGATTTATATTGATACGAATTTACATTATTTTATATGTACTTTGTATATATATTTTATACGCTTTCACATTATTTAATTTATTTTGAATATATATTTTATACAAATTCATGGTATTTTATGTGTATTTATATATATTTTTATATATAAATTTACATTATTTTATGTATTTTGTACATATATTTTTACAAATCTACCTTTATTTATGTTTATTTTGAATGTGTATTTTGTATATTTATATTTATCCAACACATTCTTTTATTGGTATTTTAATATATTTATTTTAATTCGAATTTACACGTACCATTTATTTTATGTATTGTACTTGTTTTTATATATACTTAATTTTATGTATTGTATATTTTTATATGTACGCATTTCAATTTTGCATTTAGCATATTTTTATAGAAATCTACGTTTTTTATTTATTCGTATATATATTTTGAAACAAATTTACAATGTTTATATGTATTTTGCATATCTCTTTCAATAAATTTTTTATTGTATGTGCATTTTGTATATTTATTTCAATGCGAATTTAAATATTTTATGTGTTTTTGGTATATATATATTTTTTATAAGATTACGAAAAATTTGAATAAAATATATACAAAAAAACAATAAATATATATTTCAATTTGTATGAAAATAGATATACAAAAATAATATATAATTAGTTAAATTTTGTATTTAAATACATGTACAAAATATTATTATAAAATAATGTAAAATTGTGAGTGAAAATGAAAACAAATTCACATAAAATTAAAGCATCAAAATAAATAAACAAAATATCAATAAAAGAATGTATTTGTATGAAAATAGATATACAAAAATACACATAAAAATAACCTAAATTTGTATCAAACTATATACAAAAATAAAATAAATAATATTTAAATTTGTATGAAAATAAATATACAAAATAGTTAACATAAAATAGGTAAATTTGTATTGAAATACATAAAAAATATACATATAAAAATAAATGTAAATTTGAATGAAAATACATAAACAAATACAATTTAAAATAACGTAAATTTGTATAAAAAAAATAAAACATAGAATAATGTAAATCGCACCAAAATAAATACACAGAATATTAATAAATAATGTAAATTTGTATGAAAATAAAGAAGCAAAATACCCATAAAATAACGCATTTATAAAATATATACCAAAATACACATCAAAAATTAAATTTGTATTAAAATAAATATACAAAAACACATACAATAAGGTAAATTTGTATTGAAATAGATATGCAAAATACATATAAAAATAAATGTAAATTTGTTTCAAAATATATATATTGAATACATAAAATAACGTAGATTTCTATAAAATATATATACAAAATACATTTTATGTATTGTATGTATTGAAAGAGATATTTTATGTATTGAAAGAGATATTCAAAATACATATAAAACAATGTAAATCTGTTTCAAAATATATATACGAATACACATAAAATAAAGTAGATTTTATAGAAATATATATACAAAATACATATGAAATTATGTAAAATACGTATAAAAAATATATATACAAAATACATATCAAATAATGTAAATTCGGTGTCAAAATAAATAAACAAAAATATCATGAAAAGAATGCGTATTTGTATGAAAATAGATAATAGATAATAAATTTGTATAAAATATATATGCAAGATACACAATAAGTAATGTAAATATGTAAAAAAGTATATACAAAAACAAATAGAATAATGTAACATCATTATCCAAAAATAAAATACACTGAATATTAATAAAATAATATAAATTTGTAGGAAAATAAAGATGCAAAATTTCTACAAAATAGCGCATTTCTTATAAAAATATATATATACCAAAATATACATAAAATATATGTAAATTTGCATAGAAATATATATACAAAATGCACATGATAAAATGAAATTTGTATTACACAAAAATATATATACAAAATACATATAAAACAATGTAAATTTGCATGTTCAAAATAATATATACGAATATCAATAAAAAAAACGTGAAATTTCTAGTGAAAATATATATACAAAATACCACATAAAATAATGTAAATTTGTATAAAATCATATATAAAACATGTGAAATAAGCAATTTCTAGATGAAAATAAATATACAAAATACACATAAAATTAATGTAAATTTAAAAGAAAGCATAAAATGTAAATAATGTACTTGAATGAAAATATATAAACAAATACACTTTCTAAATAACAAATTTGTATAAAATATATATAAAAGATACACATTAAATAATGTAAATATGTATAAAAATATATATACAAAATACAAATAGAATAATGTAAAAATCGTATCATAAATAAATACACAGAATATCAATAAAATAATGTAAATTTGTAAGAAAATAAAAGCATGTACAAAATTCCCCAACAAAATATCGCATTTTTATAAAATATATATACCAAAATACAATATGAAATAGATTTAAATTTGATAGTAAAATAAATATACAAAAATGCATATACATTTAAATAATTTAAATTTAGGTTGATAAAAGAAATAAAAAAACATATAATAAAGAATGGGTAGATTTGTTTCAAAGATATACAAAATACACATAAGATAAATATGAATTTTCTATAAAAATCATATACATAAATGGGTCAAAAAATTTAATTTAAAAGAATAAATATGTCAAAATATAAAATTAGGTAATTTAGATAGAAATACATATGTCAAATTCACATAAAATAATGTACCCTGAATGAAAAATACATAAACAGTCATATTTCTAAAATAATGTAATTTATAAAATATACAAAATAAATAGATTAATAAATGTATCAAAATAAATACAATAATATTAATAAATAATGTAAATAAAGTGAAAATGGAAGAAGTGTAACGGTAAAATAACAGCATTTATTTTTATATATATACAAAATGCTTACATACAAAAAATTTATTTATATTAGAATAAATATATAAATACACATAAGCAAATATGTAAATTGTATTGGGAAGAGAGTAAATATATAAAACAAATAAATTTGTTTCAAATATATTTATTATCGTTAGTTACAAATAATGATTTAGAGTGAGATGTACACATAAAATGGTAAATATTTAAGTAGTAAGGTATATAAAGCACATTATAAATATCAAATCACAAATAAACAAAATAATTAACAAAAGAATGTAGTGACCAGAATAAATATAAATATAGAATATTATTGATAAAATAACGCAAATTTGTATAAACTGCACAAAAAAATGTTTAAAGTTATTAAATTTGAAGAAAAAATAGATATATGATAAATAAAGAATTTGAATTGAATGGATACAAAATACAATAATGCAATGTACTCAAAAATATTTATAAACAGAGCACAATTGTAATATATAAACAAAATACACATATAATAAATACGTATAATATGTGTATAATATAATAACATAGCATTTATAACATTAGAGTCAATCAAATAAAACAAAATATCATAATGTAAATTTGTATGAGAAAATATATACAAATACATATATAATGCCACTTACAAAAATATATGTTCAAAAAATGAATGTAAAATAAATAATCTGGATAAATATATATATAAATACACATTAAATATTGTAATGTGTATATAGTCAATTTAAATTTGTATATGTAATATATGCTAAAACACAAAATACTTAAATTTCAGCGAAAATAAAATAATAAAATACAAAATTAGGTTAATTTGTATTGAATAATATAAAATAATGTAATTGTTAGTAATATATAACAATGTTATAATAACTTAAATTTATATGAAATATATATTCGGGGCATACATTAAATAATGTAGTTGAGGTATAAAATAAGTAAGCAAAAACATAATATAATGTAAATCGTATCAAAATATATATTTTGAAACAAATTTACATTATTTTATATGTATTTTGGATATCTATTTCAATACAAATTTACCTTATTGTATGTGCATTTGTATATTTATTTTTAATACAAATTCAAATATTTTATGTGTATTTTGGTATCAATAATTTTATAAAAATGCGTTATTTTATAGGTATTTTGCATCTTAATTTTCATACAAATTTACATTATTTTATTAAAATAATCTGTATATATTTTGATACGATTTTACATTATTCTATTTGTGTTTTGTATATATATTTTTATACATATTTACATTATTTAATGTGTTTTTTGAATATATATTTCATACAAATTTAAGTTATTATATGTGTATTTGTTTATATATTTTCTTTCAAATTTACATTATTTTATATGTATTTTGTATATGTATTTCAATACAAATTAACCTAATTTTATGTGTATTTTCTATTATTTTATTTTCATACAAATTTAAATTATTTTGTGTATTTTTGTATATATTTTATACAAATTTAGGTTATTTTATGTACGCATTTACATTATTTAATGTGTGTTTTGTATATATATTTTATCCAAAGTTACTTTATTTTACGTTCATTTGGACATATATTTTTATGGAAATTAGCGTTATTATATATGTATTTGTATATATTTTCTCACAAATTTACATTATTTTATTGATATTTTGTTTATTTAGTTTGATACGAATGACATGATTATATGTGTATATTGTATATATTTTTATACGTATTTACATTACTTAATGTGTATTTTGTTTATATATTTTAAACAAATTTACGTTATTATATGTATTTTATAAATATTTTGATACAAATTTACATTATTTATGTATTTTGTATATACATTTCAATTCAAATTTAGCTTATTTTATCTGTATATCTATTTTCAAACGAATTTAATAACTTCTCTGTATTTTAGTATATCTTTTTATACAAATTTTCGGTATTTTATGTGTATTTTGTATATTTATATTTATACAAATACACATTCTTTTATTGGTATTTTGTTTATTTATTTTTATACGAATTTACATTATTTTATGTGTATTTTGTATACATTTTTTATACGTATTTACTTCATTTTATGTGTATTTTGTATATATATTTTTATACAAATCTACGTTATTTTATGTGTATTCGTAAATATATTTTGAAACAAATTTACATTGTTTTATATGTATTTTGCATATCTATTTCAATACAGATTTACCTTATTGTATGTGTATTTTGTATATTTATTTTAATACAAATAAATTTTTTTATGTGTATTTTTGTATATATATTTAAAAAATAAATGCGTTATTTTATGGGTATTTTGCTTCTTTATTTTCATACAAATTTACATTATTTTATTAATATTCTGTGTATTTATTTTGATACGATTTTACATTATTCTATTTGTGTTTTGTATATATTTTTTTTATACAAATTTACGTTATTTTAAGTGTATTTGTTTATGTATTTTCATTCAAATTTACAGTATTTTATGTGTAATTTGTATATGTATTTCAATACAAATTTACCTAATTTTATGTGTATTTTGTATATTTATTTTCATACAAATTTAAATTATTTTTGGCCATTTATGTATATAGTTTTATACAAATTTATGTTATCTTATGTGTATTTTGTATATTTATTTCCATACAAATACACATTCTTTTATTGACATTTTGTTTATTTATTTTGACGCGAGTTTAAATTATTTAATGTGTATTTTGTATATATATTTTTATACGTATTTACATCCTTTCATGTGTATTTATTATATTTGTAAAAAAATGCGTTATTTTATGGGTATTTTGCATCTTTATTTTCATACAAATTTACATTATTTTATTTACATTCTGTGTATTTATTTTAATACGATTTTACATTATTCTATTTGTGTTTTGTATATATATTTTTTATACATATTTACATTATTTAATGAGTATTTTTTATATATATTTTATACAAATTTATGTTAATTTAAGTGTATTTGTTTATATATTTTCATTCAAATTTACATTATTTTGTTTATTTTGTATATGTATTTCTTTACAAATTTACTTAATTTTATGTGTATTTTGTATATTTATTTTCATACAAATTTAACTTATTTTTGTGTTTTTTTATATATAGTTTTATACAAATTTACGTTATTTTATGTGTATTTTGTATATGTATTTTCATAGAAATACACATTCTTTTATTGATATTTTAATTATTTAGTTTGACACAAATTTACATTATTTAATGTGTATTTTGTATATATATTTTTTACGTATTTACAACATTTCATGTATATTTTGTATATATATTTCTATAGAAATCTACATATATATTATGTGTATTTTGGTATATATATTTTTATAAGAAATGCGCTATTTTATGGGAATTTTGCATCTTTATTTTCATACAAATTTACATTATTTTATTAATATTCGGTGTATTTATTTTGATGCGATTTTACATTATTCTATTTGTTTTTTGATTATACTTTTTTTTATACATATTTACATTAATTCATGTGTATCTTGCATATATATTTTATACAAATTTATTATCTATTATCTATTTTCATACAAATACACATTCTTTTCATGATATTTTGTTTATTAATTTTGACACGAATTTACATTATTTGATATGTATTTTGTATATATATTTTTATACGTATTTACATAATTTCATATGTATTTTGTATATATATTTCTATAGAAATCTACTTTATTTTATGTGTATTCGTATATATATTTTGAAACAGATTTACATTGTTTTATATGTATTTTTGAATATCTCTTTCAATACATAAAATATCTCTTTCAATACATACAATACATAAAATGAATTTTGTATATATATTTTTATAGAAATCTACGTTATTTTATGTGTATTCGTATATATATTTTGAAACAAATTTACATTGTTTTATATGTATTTTGCATATCTATTTCAATACAAATTTACCTTTATTGTATGTGTTTTTTGTATATTTATTTTAATACAAATTTAATTTTTTGATGTGTATTTTGGTATATATATTTTTATAAATGAGTTATTTTATGGGTATTTTGCTTCTTTATTTTCATACAAATTTACATTATTTTATTAATATTCTGTGTATTTATTTTGATACGATTTTACATTATTCTATTTGTGTTTTGTACATATTTTTTTATACAAATTTACGTTATTTTAAGTGTATTTGTTTATGTATTTTCATTCAAATTTACATTATTTTATGTGTATTTTGTGTATGTATTTCAATACAAATTTACCTAATTTTATGTGTATTTTGTATATTTATTTTCATACAAATTTAAAATATTGTTGTATATTTTTGTATATAGTTTGATTCAAATTTAGGTTATTTTATATGTATTTTGTATATCTATTTTCATACAAATACACATTCTTTTATTGATATTTTTTTTATTTATTTTGACGCGATTTTTATGTGAATTTGTTTTCATTTCACTCAAATTTACATTATTTTATGTGTATTTTGTACATGTATTTAAATACAAATTTAACTAATTATATGTGTATTTTGTATATCTATTTTCATACAAATTGAAATATATTTTTTTGTTTTTTTGTATATATTTTTATTCAAATTTTCGTAATCTTATAAAAATATATATACCAAAAAACACATAAAATATTTAAATTTGCATTGAAATAAATATACAAAATGCACATACAATAAGGTAAATTTGTATTAAAAGAGATATGCAAAAATACATATAAAACATTGTAAATTTGTTTCAAAATATATATACTAATACAAATAAAAAAACGTAGATTTCTATAAAAATATATATACAAAATACACATAAAATAATGTAAATTCGATTTAAAATAAATAAACAAAATACCAATAAAAGAATGTGTATTTGGATAAATATAAATATAGAAAATACACATTCAAAATAAACATAAAATAAGGTAGATTTGTAAAAAAATATATGTACAAAATACACATAAAATAATGTAAATTTATATAAAAATATATATACAAATACACATAAAATACCATGAATTTGTATAAAAATATATATTCAAAATAAATATTAAATAATGTAAAAGCGTATAAAAATATATATACAAAGTACATATAAAATAATGTAAATTCGTATCAATATAAATCAACAAAACACCAATAAAATAATATATATTTGAATGAAAATAAATTTACAAAATACACATAACATAACTAAAATTTGTATTAAAATATATACAAAAATACATAGAAGTAATTTGAGTTTGTATGAAAATAGATATACAAAATACACATAAAACTAGGTAAATTTCTTTTGAAATGTATATACAAATACCCATAAAATATTGTAAATTTGTGTCAAAATATATAAACAAATACACATAAAATAACGTAAATTTGTATGAAAAATAATTACAAAATACACATAGAATAATGTCAATTCGTATCAAAATGAATGAGCAGAATATCAATAAAATAATGTAAATTTGTATGAAAATAAAGATGCAAATTAACCCAAAAATAAAGCATATGTTTATAAAAATACAGATACAAAAATACACATCGAATAATTAAATTTGTATTAAAATTAATATACAAAATGCGTATATAATAAGGTAAATTTGTGTTGAAAAAATATGCAACATACACGTTTACTCATACAAATTTATATTATTTTATTGGTATTTTGTTTATTTATTTTGATACGAATTACATGATTATATGTGTATTTTGTACATATTTTTTTTATACGTATTTACATTATTTAATGTGTATTTTGTTTATATATTTTCATACAAATTTACGTTATTATATGTGTATTTGTATAAATATTTTGATACAAATTTACTTTATTTCATGTATTTTGTATATATATTTCAATTCAAATTTAGCTTATTTTGTGTGTATTTTGTATATATTTTCATACAAATTTAATTACTTCTGTGTATTTTTGTATATAGTTTTATATAAATTTACGTTATTTTATGTGTATTTTGTATATTTATATTTATACAAATACACATTCTTTTATTGGTATTTTGTTTATTTATTTTGATACGAATTTACTTTATTTCATGTGTTTTTTGTATACATTTTTTTATACGTATTTACTTCATTTTATGTGTATTTTGTATATATATTTTTATGGAAATCTACGTTATTTTATGTGTATTCGTATATATATTTTAAAACAAATTTACATTGTTTTATATGTATTTTGCATATCTATTTCAATACAAATTTACCTTATTGTATGTGTTTTTTGTATATTTATTTTAATACAAATTTAATTTTTTGATGTGTATTTTGGTATATATATTTTTATAAAAAAAAGCGTTATTTTATGGGTATTTTGCTTCTTTATTTTCATTCAAGTTTACATTATTTTATTAATATTCTGTGTATTTATTTTGATACGATTTTACATTATTCTATTTGTGTTTTGTACATATTTTTTTATACAAATTTACGTTATTTTAAGTGTATTTCTTTATGTATTTTCATTCAAATTTACATTATTTTATGTGTATTTTGTGTATGTATTTCAATACAAATTTACCTAATTTTATGTGTATTTTGTATATTTATTTTCATACAAATTTAAAATATTTTTGTGTATTTTTGTATATAGTTTGATACAAATTTAGGTTATTTTAGGTGTGTTTTGTATATCTATTTTCATACAAATACACATTCTTTTATTGATATTTTGTTTATTTATTTTGACGCGAATTTACATTATTTAATGTGTATTTTGTATATATATTTTTATACGTATTTTTCATCATTTCATGTGTATTTTGTATAGTTTTAAACAAATTTATATTATTTAATGTGTATTTTGTATATACATATTTATACAAATACACATTCTTTTATTGGTATTTTGTTTATTTATTTTGATACTAATTTACATTATTTTATGTGTATTTTGTATACATTTTTTATACGTATTTACTTAATTTTATGTGTATTTTGTATATATATTTTTATAGAAATCTACCTTATTTCATGTTTATTCGTATATATATTTTGAAACAAATTTACATTGTTTATATGTATTTTGCATATCTATTTTTGTGTATTCTGTATTTATTTTTGTTATACATAGAATAATGTAAAATCGTATCAAAATAGGTTCACAGAATATCAATAAAATAATTTAAATTTGTATGAAAATAAAGATGCAAAATACCCATAAGATAAAGCATTTTTTTTTTAAACATATACAAAAATACACATAGAATGATTAAATTTGTATTAAAATTAATATACAAAATTCACACATACAAAAAGGTATATTTGTATTGAAAAAAAAACGCAAAATACAAATAAAACAGTGTAAATTTGTTTCAAAATATATATACGAATACACATAAAATAACGTAGATTTCTATAGAAATATATATACAAAATACACATGAAATTATGTAAATACGTATAAAAATATATATATATAAAATACATATTAGTAATGTAAATTCGTGACAAAATAAATAAACAAAATATCATGAAAAGAATGTGTATTTGTATGAAAATAAATAATAGATAATAAATTTGTATTTAATATATATGCAAGATACACATTAAATAATGTAAATATGTATAAAAAAAAATATATACAAAAAAGAAATAGAATAATGTAAAATCGTATCAAAATAAATACACCGAATATTAATAAAATAATGTAAATTTGTATGAAAATTTAGATGCAAAATTCCCATCAAATAGCGCATTTCTTATAAAAATATATATACCAAAATACACATAAAATATTTAAATTTGTATTGAAATAAATATACAAAATGCACATACAATAAGGTAAACTTCTGTTGAAAGAGATATGCAAAAATACATATAAAACAATGTAAATTTGTTTCAAAATATATATACGAATACACATAAAATAACGTAGATTTCTATAAAAATATATATACAAAATTCACATAAAAGTAGGTAAATACGTATAAAAAGAAGGTAAACAAAATACACATAAAATAATATCAATGATTTTAATACAAAATCAAATATTTTATGTTTTTTCGTATATATATTTTTAAAATAAATGCGTTATTTTATGGGTATTTTGCATCTTAATTTTCATACAAATTTACATTATTTTATTAATATTTTCTGTATTTATTTTCATACGATTTTACATTATTTTATTTGTGTTTTGTATATATTTTTTTATACATATTTACATTATTTAATGTGTTTTTGTATATATATTTGATAAAAATTTACTATATTTTAATTCTATATGTTTATATATTTTCATTCAAATTTACATTATTTTATGTGTATTTTGTATATGTATTTCAATACAAATTTACCTAATTTATATGTTTTTTGTATATTTATTTTCATACAAGTTTAAATTATTTTTGTGTATTTTTGTTTATAGTTTTATACAAATTTAGGTTATTTTATGTGTATTTTGTATATCTATTTTCATACAAATACACATTCTTTTCATGATATTTTGTTTATTTATTTTGACACGAATTAACATTATTTAATGTGTATTTTATATATATATTTTATACGTATTTACATTATTTCAAGTGTATTTTGTATATATATTTCTATAGAAATCTGCGTTATTTTATGTGTATTCGTATATATATTTTGAAACAAATTTACATTGTTTTATGTGTATTTTGCATATTTTTTCAATACAAATTTACCTTATTGTATGTGCATTTTGTATATTAATTTTAATACAAATTTGATTAATCTATGTGTATTTTTGTATATGTATTTTTATAAATTTATGCTTTATTTTATGGGTATTTTGCATCGTTATTTTCATAGAAATTTACGTTATTTTATTGATAATCTGTGTATTTATTTTAATATGATTTTACATTATTCTATGTGTATTTTGTATATATATTTATATAAAATGTATTTGTTTTCATTTCATACAAATCTACATTATTTTATGTATTTTTTGTACATGTATACACATAAAATATTTAAATTTGTATTGAAATAAATATACAAAATGCACATACAATAAGGTAAACTTCTATTGAAAGATATATGCAAAAATATATATAAAACAATGTAAATTTGTTTCAAAATATATATACGAATACACATAAAAAAACGTAGATTTCTATAAAAATATATATACAAAATACACATAAAATTAAGTAAATACGTATAAAAAAATGTAAACAAAATACACATAAAATAATATAAACTCGAAACAAAATAAATAAACAAAATACCAATAAAAGAATGTGTATTTGTATAAATATAAATGTACAAAATACACATACAAAATAAACATAAAATAAGGTAAATTTGTAATGAAATATATGTACAAAATACACATAAAATAATGTAAATTTATATGAAAATATATATACAAATACACATAAAATACCATGAATTTGTATAAGATTATATATTCAAAATAAATATAAAAAAATGTAAATGCGTATAAAAATATATATACAAAGTACATATAAAATAATGTAAATTCGTATCAATATAAATCAACAAAATACCAATAAAATGATATATATTTGAATGAAAATAGATTTACAAAATACACATAACATAACTAAATATTGTATTGAAATATATTCAAAAATACATAAAAATAATATGACTTTGTATGAAAATAGTTATTCAAAATACATATAAAACTAGGTAAATTTCTTTTGAAATATATATACAAAATACCCATAATATATTGTAAATTTGTGTCAAAATATATAAACAAATACACATAAAATAACGTAAATATGTATCAAATATATATACAAAAAACACATTAAATAATGTAAATATGTATAAAAAAATATATATAAAACATAAATAAAATAATGTAAAATCGTATTAAAATAAATACAGAAAATATTAATAAAATAATGTACATTTGTATGAAAATTAAGATGCAAAATACCCATAAAATAACACATTTTTTATAAAAATATATATACGAAAAAACACAAAATATTAGATTTTGTATTAAAAAAAATAGATATACATTCTTTTATTGGTATTTTGTTTATTTATTTTGTTTCGAATTTACATTATTTTATGTATTTATGCATTTTGTATATTTACTTCAATACAAATTTAAATATTTTATGTGTATTTTGGTATATATATTTTTATAAGAAATGCGCTATTTGATGGGAATTTTGCATCTTTATTTTCATACAAACTTACATTATTTTATTAATATTCGGTGTATTTATTTTGATACGATTTTACATTATTCTATTTGTTTTTTGATTATATATTTTTTTTTATTTATTTACATTATTTAAATGTATCTTGCATATATATTACATACAAATTTATTATCTATTATTTATTTTCATACAAATACACATTCTTTTCATGATATTTTGTTTATTTATTTTATTAATATATATATATATATATATATATATATATATATATATATATATATATATATATATATATATATATATATATATATATATATATATATATATATATATATATATATATATATATATATTTTTTTACGTATTTACATAATTTCATGTGTATTTTGTATATATATTTCTATAGAAATCTACGTTATTTTATGTGTATTCGTATATATATTTTGAAACAAATTTACACTGTTTTATTTGTATTTTGCCTTTTTATTTCAATACAAAGTTACAGTATTGTATGTGTGCATTTTGTATATTAATTTTAATACAAATTTAATTATTCTATGTGTATTTTTGTATATGTATTTAAAAAAAAAATATGCTTTATCTTATGGGTATTTTGCATCTTTATTTTCATACAAATTTAAATTATTTTATTGATATTCTGTGTACTTATTTTGATACGATTTTACATTATTCTATGTATAACAAAAATAAATACAGAATACACAAAAATAGATATGCAAAATACATATAAACAATGTAAATTTGTTTCAAAATATATATACGAATACACATGAAATAAGTAGATTTCTATAAAAATATATATACAAAATACACATAAAATTAAGTAAATACGTATAAAAAATGTATACAAAATACACATAAAATAATGTAAATTAATATCAAAATAAATAAACAAAATACCAATAAAAGAATGTGTATTTGTGTAAATATATATATACAGAATACACATTAAATAATATAAATTTGTTTAAAACTATACAAAATACACATGAAATTATATAAATACGTATAAAAATTTATATACAAAATACACATTAAATAATGTAAATTCGCGTCAAAATAAATAAACAAAATATCAGTAAAAGAATGTGTATTTGTATGAAAATAGATATACAAAATACACATAAAATAACCTAAATTTGTATCAAACTATGTACAAAAAACACAAAAATATTTTAAATTTGTATGAAAATAAATATACAAAATACACATAAAATTAGGTAAATTTGTATTGAAATACATACACAAAATACACATAAAATAATGTAAATTTGAATGAAAATACATAAACAAATACACTTAAAATAACGTAAATTTGTATAAAAAAAATATGTACAAAACACAAATAGAGTAATGTAAAATCGTATCAAAATAAATACACAGAATATTAATAAAATAATGTAAATTTGTATGAAAATAAAGAAGCAAAATACCCATAAAATAACGCATTTTTTTTATTTATAAAAATATATATACCAAAATACACATCAAAAAATAAATTTGTATTAAAATAAATATACAAAAAACACATACAATAAGGTAAATTTGTATTGAAATAGATATGCAAAATACATATAAAACAATGTAAATTTGTTTCAAAATATATATATATATACGAATACACATAAAATAACGTAGATTTCTATAAAAATATATATACAAAATACACATAAAATGAAGTAAATACGTATAAAAAAATGTATACAAAATACACATAAAATAATGTAAATTCGTATCAAAATAAATAAACAAAATACCAATAAAAGAATGTGTATTTGTATGAATATAAATATACAAAATACACATAAAATAACGTAAATTTATATAAAACTATATACAAAAATACACAGAAGTAATTAAATTTGTATGAAAATATATACAAAATACACACGAAATAAGCTAAATTTGAATTGAAATATATATACAAAATACATGAAATAAAGTAAATTTGTATCAAAATATTTATACAAATACACATATAATAACGTAAATTTGTATGAAAATATATAAACAAAATACTCATTAAATAATGTAAATACGTATAAAAAATATGTACAAAATACACATATAATCATGTAATTCGTATCAAAATAAATAAACAAAATACCAATAAAATAATATAAATTTGTATGAGTAAACGTGTATGTTGCATATTTTTTCAATACAAATTTACTTTATTATATACGCATTTTGTATATTAATTTTAATACAAATTTAATTATTCGATGTGTATTTTTGTATCTGTATTTTTATAAACATATGCTTTATTTTTTGGGTATTTTGCATCTTTATTTTCATACAAATTTACATTATTTTATTGATATTCTGCTCATTCATTTTGATACGAATTGACATTATTCTGTGTATTTTGTATATATTTTTCATACAAATTTACGTTATTTTATGTTTAAAAATATGTACAAAATACACATATAATCATGTAATTCGTATCAAAATAAATAAACAAAATACCAATAAAATAGTATAAATTTGTATGAGTAAACGTGTATGTTGCATATTTTTTCAATACAAATTTACCTTATTATATACGCATTTTGTATATTAATTTTTATACAAATTTAATTATTCGATGTGTTTTTTTGTATCTGTATTTTTTTAACATATGCTTTATTTTTTGGGCATTTTGCATCTTTATTTTCATACAAATTTACATTATTTTATTGATATTCTGCTCATTCATTTTGATACGTATTGACATTATTCTATGTGTATTTTGTATATATTTTTCATACAAATTTACGTTATTTTATGTGTATTTGTTTATATATTTTGACACAAATTTACAATATTTTATGAGTATTTTGTATATACATTTCAAAAGAAATTTACCTAGTTTTATGTGTATTTTGTATATATATTTTCATACAAACTCAAATTATTTCTATGGATTTTTGTATATATTTTAATACAAATTTTAGTTATGTTATGTGTATTTTGTAAATTTATTTTCATTCAAATATATATTATTTTATTGGTGTTTTGTTGATTTATATTGATACGAATTTACATTATTTTATATGTACTTTGTATATATATTTTTATACGCTTTTACATTATTTAATATTTATTTTGAATATATATTTTTATACAAATTCATGGTATTTTATGTGTATTTGTATGTATATTTTTATATAAATTTACATTATTTTATGTGTAATTTGTACATATATTTTTTTATAAATCTACCTTATTTAATGTTTATTTTGTATGTGTATTTTGTATATTTATATTTATCCAAATACACATTCTTTTATTAGTATTTTGTTTATTTATTTTAATTCGAATTTACATTATTTTATGTGTATTTTGTATACATTTTTTTATACGTATTTACTTAATTTTAAGTGTATTTTGTATATATATTTTTATAGAAATCTACGTTTTTTATTTGTATTCGTATATATATATTTTGAAACAAATTTACATTGTTTTATATGTATTTTGGATATCTCTTTCAATACAAATTTACCTTATTGTATATGCATTTTGTATATTTATTTCAACTCAAATTTAAATATTTTATGTGTATTTTTGTATATATATTTTTATAAGATTACGAAAATTTGAATAAAATATATACAAAAACAAAAAAATAAATTTCAATTTTGTATGAAAATAGATATACAAAATACACATATAATTAATTAAATTTGTATTTAAATACATGCACAAAATACACATAAAATAATGTAAATTTGAATGAAATGAAAACAAATTGACATAAAATTCGCGTCAAAATAAATAAACAAAATATCAATAAAAGAATGTGTGTTTGTATGAAAATAGATATACAAAATACACATAAAATAACCTAAATTTGCATCAAACTATATACAAAAATACACAAAAATATTTTAAATTTGTATGAAAATAAATATACAAAATACATATAAAAATTAGGTAAATTTGTATTGAAATACATACACAAAATACACATAAAATAATGTAAATTTGAATGAAAATACATAAACAAATACACTTAAAATAACGTAAATATGTATAAAAAAAATATGTACAAATCACAAATAGAATAATGTAAAATCGTATCAAAATAAATACACAGAATATTAATAAAATAATGTAAATTTGTATGAAAATAAGGAAGCAAAATACCCATAAAATAACGCATTTTTTTATTTATAAAAATTTATATACAAAATTACAAATCAAAAAATTATATTTGTATTAAAATAAATATACAAAAAACACCTACAATAAGGTAAATTTGTATTGAAATAGATATGCAAAATACATATAAAACAATGTAAATTTGTTTCAAAATATATATGAATACACATAAAATAACGTAGATTTCTATAAAAATATATACAAAATACACATAAAATGAAGTAAATACGTATAAAAAATGTATACAAAAACACATAAAATAATGTAAATTCGTATCAAAATAAATAAACAAAATACCAATAAAAGAATGTGTATTTGTATAAATATAAATATACAAAATACACATAAAATAACGTAAATTTATATAAAACTATATACAAAAATACAAAGAAGTAATTAAATTTGTATGAAAATATATAAAAAATACACACAAAATAAGCTAAATTTGAATTGAAATATATACAAAATACATGAAATAAAGTAAATTTGTATCAAAATATTTATACCAATACATATAATAACGTAAATTTGTATGAAAATATATAAACAAAATACACATTAAATAATGTAAATACGTATAAAAAATATGTACAAAATACACATATAATCATGTAATTCGTATCAAAATAAATAAACAAAATACCAATAAAATAATATAATTTTCTATGAGTAAACGTGTATGTTACATATTTTTTCAATACAAATTTACCTTATTATATACGCATTTTGTATATTAATTTTAATATATGTGTATTTGAATATATATTTTGATACAAATTTACATTATTTTATGCATTTTCTATATTTATTTCAATTCAAATTTAGCTTATTTTATGTGTCTTTTGTATATCTATTTTCATACAAATTTAATTATTTTTGTTTATTTTTGTATATAGTTTTATACAATTTTACGTTATTTTATGTGTATTTTGCATATTTATATTTATACAAGTAAACATTCTTTTATTGGCATTTAGTTTATTTATTTTGATACGAGTTTACATTATTTTATGTGTATTTTGTATACATTTTCTTATACGTATTTACTTCATTTTATGTGTATTTTGTATATATATTTTATAGAAATCTACGTTATTTTATGTGTATTCGTATATATATTTTGAAACAAATTTACATTGTTTTATGTGTATTTTGCATATCTATTTCAATACAAATTTACCTTATTGTATGTGCATTTTGTATATTTATTGTAATACAAATTTAAATATTTTATGTGTATTTTGGTATATATATTTTCATAAAAAATGCGTTGTTTTATGGGTATTTTGCATCTTTATTTTCATACAAATTTACATTATTTTATTAATATTCTGTGTATTTATTTTGATACTATTTTACATTATTCTATTTGTGTTTTGTATATATTTTTTTATACATATTTACATTATTTAATGTGTATTTTCTATATATATTTCATACAAATTTACGTTATTTTAAGTGTATTTGTTTATATATTTTCATTCAAATTTACATTATTTTATGTGAATTTTGTATATGTATTTCAATAGAAATTTAACTAGTTTTATGTGTATTTTGTATATATAATTTATACAAATTTAAATTATTTTTGTGTATTTTTTTAAAAGAGTTTTATACAAATTTACACTATTTTATGTGTATTTTGTATATCTATTTTCATACAAATACACATTCTTTTATTGATATTTTGTTTATTTATTTTGATGCGAATTTACATTATTTAATGTGTATTGTATATATTTTATACGTATTTACGTCATTTCATGTGTATTTTTTATATATATTTCTATAGAAATATACGTTATTTTATGTGTATTCGTATATATATTTTGAAACAAATATACATTGTTTTATGTGCATTTTGTATATTTTTTCTATACAAATTTCCCTTATTGTACGTGCATTTTGTATATTAATTTTAATACAAATTTAATTAATCTTTGTGTATTCTTGTATATGTATTTTAAAAAAAATTGGCTTTATTTTATGGGTATTTTGCATCTTTATTTTCATACAAAATTACATTATTTTATTGATATTCTGTGTATTTATTTTGATACGATTTTACATTATTCTATGTATATTTTGTATATCTATTTTATACAAATGTACGTTATTTTATGTGAATTTGTTTTCATTTCATACAAATTTACTTTATTTTATGTGTATTTTGTACATGTATTTAAATACAAATTTAACTAATTATATGTGTGTTTTGTATATCTATTTTCATACAAATTGAAATTTATTTTTTTGTTTTTTTGTATATATTTTTATTCAAATTTTCGTAATTTTATGTGTATTTTGTATATTTATTTTCCTACAAATATACGTTCTTTTATCGGAATTTTGTTTATTTATGTTGATACGAATTTTCATTTTTTTAGGTGTATTTGATATATATGTTTTTATACTTATTTACATAATTTTATATGTATTTTGAATATATATTTTCATAGAAATTTACTCTATATGTATATACAAAAAAACACAAAAATAATTTAAATTTGTATGAAAATAAATATAGAAAATACACATAAAATTAGGTAAATTTGTATTGAAATACATATACAAAATACACTTAAAATAATGTAAATTTGAATGAAATTATATAAACAAATACACTTAAAATGACGTTAATTTGTATAAAATATATTATAAAAATACACATTAAATAATGAAAATATGTATAAAAAATATATACAAAACACAAATAGTATAATATAAAATCGTATCAAAATATATACACAGAATATTAATAAAATAATGTACATTTGTATGAAAACTAAGATGCAAAATACCTAAAAAATAACGCATTTTTTATAAAATTATATATACCAAAATACACATAAAATATTTGAATTTGTATTAAAATAAATATACAAAATGCACATACAATAAGGTAAATTTGTATTGAAATAGATATGCAAAAAACATAAAACAATGTAAATTTGTTTCAAAATATATATACGAATACACATAAAACAACGTAGATTTCTATAAATATATATATACAAAATACAAATAAAATTAAGTAAATACGAATCAAAAATGTATAGAAAATACACATAAAATAATGTAAATTCGTATAAATATAAATAAACAAAATACCAATAATAGAATGTGTATTTGTATAAATATAAATATACAAAATGCACATAAAATAACGTAAATTTGTATAAAACTATATACAAAAATACACAGAAGTAATTAAATTTGCATGAAAATAGATATACAAAATACACACAAAATAAGCTAAATTTGAATTGAAATATATATACAAAATACATAAAATAAAGTAAATTCGTTTCAAAATATTTTTAACAAATACACATATAATAACGTAAATTTCTAAAAAAAAATTATAAACAAAATACACATTAAGTAATGTAAATACGTATAAAAAAAATATTTACAAAATACACCAATAATCAAGTCATTCGTATCAAAATAAATAAACAAAAAACTAATTAAATAATGTAAATTTGTATGAGAAAACATATACAAAATACACATAAAATAACGTTTTAAGTTTCTATAAAAACATATGTACAAAAATGCACATAAAATTAGTTTGCATAAAAAAATATATACAAAACACACATTAGATAATGTAAATGAGTATAAAAATATGTATACAAAATACCTATGAAATAATCTAAATTCGTATCGAGTTAAATTAAGAAAATAATAATAAAATAATGTAATTTTGGATGAAAATATATATAGAAAACACACATAAAATAACCTAAATACAAATACAAATATACACATTAAATAATTTAAAATTGAATGAAATAAATATACAAAATAAACATAAAATAAGGTAAATTTGTAATAATATATGTAAGAATACACATAAAATAATATAAATTTGTATGAAAATATATATACAAATACACATAAAATAACATGAATTTGTATAAAATGTCTCAAAATATATACGAATACACACAATAAAATAACGTAAATTTTTATAAAAATGTATATATAAAATACACATAAAATAGTTTAAATACGTAGAAAAATATATATACAAAATACACATAAAATAATGTAAATTCGTAAAAAATTAAATACACAAAACCAATAAAAGAATGTATATTTGTAGGAAAATATATATACAAAAAATAAATAAAATAACTACAATTTGTATAAAAATATATACAAAAATACACAAAAATAATTTAAATTTGTTTGAAAATAGATATGCAAAATACACATAAAGTTAGGCAAATTTGTATCAAAATACATATACAAAACTCACATAAAATAATGTAAATTTGTATGAAAATATATAAACAAATACATATAAAATCACGTAAATTTGGATAAAATATGTATATACAAAATATACATTAAATATTTTATATATGTATAAAAATATATTATATTATATATATTTTTATTGATATTTGCGTTATTTATGTGTATTTTGTATATGTTTTCTCATAGAAATTTACATTATTTTATTGGTATTTTGTCTATTTTTTTTTATACGTATTACATGATTATTTGTGTATTTTTTACATTTTTTTATACGTATTTACATTATTTAATGTGTATTTTGTTTATATATTTTTATACAAATTTACGTTATTATATGTGTATTTGTATAGGTATTTTGATACAAATTTACATTATTTTATGTATTTTGTATATATATTTCAATTCAAATTTACCTTATTTTATGTGTATTTTGTATATCTATTTATTTTAATACAAAATCAAATATTTTATGTTTTTTCGTATATATATTTTTATAAAAAATGCGTTATGTTATGGGTATTTTGCATCTTAATTTTCATACAAATTTACATTATTTTATTAATATTCTCTGTATTTATTTTGATACGATTTTACATTATTTTATTTGTGTTTTGTATATATTTTTTTTATACATATTTACATTATTTAATGTGTTTTATGTATATATATTTGATACAAATTTACGTTATTTTAAGTCTATATGTTTATATATTTTCATTCAAATTTACATTATTTTATGTGTATTTTGTATATGTATTTCAATACAAATTTACCTAATTTTATGTTTTTTGTATATTTATTTTCATACAAGTTTAAATTATTTTTGTTTATTTTTGTATATAGTTATATACAAATTTAGGTTATTTTAAGTGTATTTTGTATATCTATTTTTATACAAATACACATTCTTTTCATGATATTTTTTTTATTTATTTTGACACGAATTAACATTATTTAATGTGCATTTTGTATATATTTTTAAACGTATTTATATTATTTCAAGTGTATTTTGTATATATATTTCTATAGAAATCTACGTTATTTTATGAGTATTCGTATATATATTTTGAAACAAATTTACATTGTTTTATGTGTATTTTGCATATTTTTTCAATACAAATTTACATTATTGTATGTGCATTTTGTATATTAATTTTAATACAAATTTGATTAATCTATGTGTATTTTTGTGTATGTATTTTTATAAAAATATGCTTTATTTTAAGGGTATTTTGCATCTTTATTTTCATACAAATTTACATTATTTTATTGATATTCTGTGTATTTTTTTGGTATGATTTTACATTATTCTATGTGTATTTTGTATATATATTTTATATAAAATGTATTTGTTTTCATTTCATACAAATCTACATTATTTTATGTGTTTTTTGTACATGTATTTAAATACAAATTTAACTAGTTATATGTGTATTTTGTATATCTATTTTGTATGTATATTTTCATAGAAATTTACTCTATTTTATGAGTATTCGTATATATATTTTGATACAAATTTACATTATTGATGTGTATTTTGCATATCTATTTCAATACAAATTTTCTTTATTGTACGTGCATTTTGTATATTTATTTTAATACAAATTTAATTATTTTATATGTTTTGTATATATATCTTTATGCAAATATGCGTTATTATATGGATATTTTGCAGCTTTATTTTCATACAAATTTACATTATTTTATTGATATTCTCTTTATTTATTTTGATACGATTTAACATTATTCTATGTGTATTTTGTATATATTTTTATACATATTTACATTATTTAAGGTTTATTTTGTATATATATTTTATCCAAATTTACATTATTTATGTGTATTTGTTTATATATTTTTATACAAATTTACATTATTTTATGTGTATTTTGTATATACATTTTCATAAAAAAAATTACGTTATTTTATTGTGTGTATTCGTATATATTTTGATACAAATTTTATACAAATTCATGTTATTTAATGTGTATTTGTATATATATTTTCATACAAATTTATATTATTTTATGAGTATTTTTTCATATATTTCATTACAAATTTACCTTATTTTATGTTTATTTTGTATATTTATTTCATTCAATTTTAAATTATTTTATGTGTATATTTGTATTTGTATTTATGTTATTTTATGTGTATTTTGTATATATATTTTCATCCAAAATTACATTATTATATTGGTATTTTCTTAATTTAATTCGATACGAATTTAGATTATTTCATAGGTATTTTGTATACATATTTTTATACTCATTTACATTATCTAATGTGTGTTTTGTATATATATTTTTATGCAAATTTATTTTATGTTCATTTTTGTACATGTATTTTTATAGAAATTTGCGTTATTTTATGTGCATTTTGTATATTTATATTTATACAAATACACATTCTTTAATTGCTATATTGTTTATTTATATTTATACTAATTTACATTAATTTATGTGTATTTTGTATACATTTTTTATACGTATGTACTTAGTTTTATGGTTATTTTGTATATGTATTTTTATAGAAATCTACGTTATTTTATGTGTATTCACATATATATTTTGAAACAAATTTACATTATTTTATATGTATTTTGCATATCTATTTCAATACAAATTTACCTTATTGTATGTGCATTTTGTATATTTATTTTGATACAAATTCAAATATTTTATGTGTATTTTGGTATCAATAATTTTATAAAAAATGCATTATTTTATAGGTATTTTGCATGTTAATTTTCATAAAATTTACATTATTTTATTAATATTCTGTGTATATATTTTGATACGATTTTACATTATTCTATTTGTGTTTTGTATATATTTTTTTATACATATTTACATTATTTAATGTGTATTTTGTATATATATTTCAAACAAATTTACGTTATTATATGTGTATTTGTTTATATATTTTCTTTCAAATTTACATTATTTTATGTGTATTTTGTATATGTATTTAAATAGAAATTAACCTAATTTTATGTATTTTGTATATTTCTTTTCATATAAATTTAAATTATTTTGTGTATTTTTGTATATAGTTTTATACAAATTTAGGTTATTTTATGTACGCATTTACATTATTTAATGTGTGTTTTGTATATATATTTTATCCAAAGTTAATTTATTTTACGTTCATTTTGGACATATATTTTATAGAAATTAGCGTTATTTTATATGTATTTGTATATGTTTTCTCATACAATTTACATTATTTTATTGCTATTTTGTTTATTTAGTTTGATACGAATTACATGATTATATGTGTATTTTGTACATATTTTTTATACGTATTTACATTACTTAATGTGTATTTTGTTTATATATTTTTAAACAAATTTACGTTATTATATGTATTTTTATAAATATTTTGATACAAATTTACATTATTTTATGTATTTTGTATATACATTTCAATTCAAATTTAGCTTATTTTATCTGTATTTTGTATATCTATTTTCATACGAATTTAATTACTTCTGTGTATTTTTGTATATAGTTTTATACAAATTTACGTTATTTTATGTGTATTTTGTATATTTATATTTATACAAATACACATTCTTTTATTGGTATTTTGTTTATTTATTTTGATACGAATTTACGTTATTTTATGTGTATTTTGTATACATTTTTTTTATACGTATTTACTTCATTTTACGTGTATTTTGTATATATATTTTTATACAAATCTACGTTATTTTATGTGTATTCGTATATATATTTTGAAATAAATTTACAATGTTTTATATGTATTTTGCTTATCTATTTCAATTCAGATTTACCTTAATGTATGTGTATTTTGTATATTTATTTTAATACAAATAAATTTTTTTATGTGTATTTTTTTATTTATATTTAAAAAAACGTTATTTTATGGGTATTTTGCTTCTTTATTTTCATACAAATTTACATTATTTTATTAATATTCTGTGTATTTATTTTGATACGATTTTACATTATTCTATTTGTGTTTTGTATATATTTTTTTTATACAAATTTACGTTATTTTAAGTGTTTTGTTTATGTATTTTCATTAAAATTTACAGTATTTTATGTGTATTTTGTATATGTATTTCAATACAAATTTACCTAATTTTATGTGTATTTTGTATATTTATTTTCATACAAATTTAAATTATTTTTGTGTATTTTTGTATGTAGTTTTATACAAATTTATGTTATCTTATGTGTATTTTGTATATTTATTTTCATACAAATACACATTCTTTTATTGACATTTGTTTTATTTATTTTGACGCGAATTTACATTATTTAATGTGTATTTTGTATATATATTTTTATACGTATTTACATCCTTTCATGTGTATTTTGTATATTTATAAAAAATGCGTTATTTTATGGGTATTTTGCATCTTTATTTTCATACAAATTTACATTATTTTATATACATTCTGTGTATTTATTTTAATACGATTTTACATTATTCTATTTGTGTTTTGTATATATATTTTTTATACATATTTACATTATTTAATGAGTATTTTTTATATATATTTTATACAAATTTATGTTAATTTAAGTGTATTTGTTTATATATTTTTATTCAAATTTACATTATTTTATGTGTATTTTGTATATGTATTTCTTTACAAATTTACCTAATTTTATGTGTATTTTGTATATTTATTTTCATACAAATTTAACTTATTTTTGTGTATTTTTATATATAGTTTTATACAAATTTACGTTATTTTATGTGTATTTTGTATATGTATTTTCATACAAATACACATTCTTTTATTGATATTTTAATTATTTATTTTGACACGAATTTACATTATTTAATGTGTATTTAGTATATATATTTTTACACGTATTTACAACATTTCATGTATATTTTGTATATATATTTCTATAGAAATCTACGTTATTTTATGTGTATTCGTATATATATTTTGAAACAAATCTACATTATTTTATGTGTATTTTGTATATATATTTCATTATAAATTTACCTTATTTTAAGTTTATTTTTATATCTATTTTCATTCAAATTCAAATCATTTTATGTGTATATATTTATTTGTATTTACTTTATTTTATGTGTATTTTCTATATATATTTTCATTCAAAATTACATTATTTTATCGGTATTTTGTTCATTTATTTCGATACGAATTTAGATTATTTCATGTGTATTTTCTATACATATACATATAGAGTAGATTTCTATGAAAATATATATTCAAAATACATATAAAATTATGTAAATAAGTATAAAAATATATATATATCAAATACACCTAAAAAAAATGAAAATTTGTATCAAAATAAATAGATAAAATTCCGATAAAAGAGCGTATATTTGTAGGAAAATAAATATACAAAATACACATAAAATTACGAAAATTTGAATAAAAATATATACAAAAATACACAAAATTAATTTCAATTTGTATGAAAATAGATATACAAAATACACATATAATTAGTTAAATTTGTATTTAAATACATGTACAAAATTCACATAAAATAATGTAAATTTGTATGAAATGAAAACAAATTCACATAAAATAACGTACATTGGTATAAAATAGATATACAAAATACATAGAATAATGTAAAATCGTATCAAAATAAATACACAGAATATCAATAAAATAATGTAATTTTGTATGAAAATAAAGATGCAAAATACCCATAAAATAAAGCATATTTTTATAAAAATACATATACAAAAATACACATAGAATAGCTAACAATGTATATTTGTTTCAAAATATATATACGAATACACATAAAATAACGTATATTTCTATAGAAATATATATACAAAATACACATGAAATGACGTAAATACGTATAAAAATATATATACAAAATACACATTAAATAATGTAAATTCGCATCAAAATAAATAAACAAAATATCAATAAAAGAATGTGTATTTGTATGAAAATAGATATACAAAATACACATAAAATATTGTAAATTTGAATAAAACTCTATACAAAAATACACAAAAAATAATTTAAATTTGTAAAAAATATATATACAAAATACACATGAAATTAGGTAAATTTCTATTGAAATACATATACAAAATACACATAAAATAATGTAAATTTGAATAAAAATATATAAACAAATACACTTAAAATCACGGAAATTTCTATAAAATATATATAGAAAATACACATTAAATAATGTAAATATGTATAAAAAAATATATACAAAACACAAATAGAATAATGTAAAATCGTATCAAAATAAATACACAGAATATTAATAAAATAATGTAAATTTGTATGAAAATAAAGATGCAAAATACCCATAAAATAACTCATATTTAAAAAAAATATATATACAAAAATTCACATAAAATAGTTAAATTTGTATCAAAATAAATATACAAAATGCACATAGAATAAGGTAATTTTGTTTTGAAATAGATATGCAAAATTGATATATATCAAAGTAAATTTGTTTCTAAATATACATACGAATACACATAAAATAACGTAGATTTCTATAAAATATATACAAAATACACATAAAATGAAGTAAATACGTATAAGAAAATGTATACAAAATACACATAAAATAATGTAAATTGTATCAAAATAAATAAACAAAATATCAATAAAAGAATGTGTATTTGTATAAAAATAAATATACAAAATACACATAAAATAACGTAAATTGTATAAAACTATATACAAAACACATAAACAAAATAATTAAATTTGTATGAAAATAGATATACAAAATACACATAAAATAATGTAAATTTGAATTGAAATAAATATACAAAATACATAAAATAATGTAAATTTGTTTCAAAATATATATTCAAATACACATAAAATAACGTAAATTTGTATAAAATATATATACAAAATACACATTAAATAATGTAAATACGTATAAAAGATATATACGTAATGTAAAAATTTATATAATTAAATATACAAAATACCCATAAAATATCTTGTATTTAAAAAATATATATACAAAATACACATCAAATAATTAAATTTGTATGAAAATAAATATACAAAATACACATACAATAAGGTAAATTTGTATTGAAATATATATAAAATACACTTTAAATAATATAAATTTGTATCAAAATATATATACAAATACACAAAAAATAACGTAAATTTGAATAAAAATATATATACAAATTATATATTAAATAATGTAAATACGAATAAAAATATATATACAAAATACACATAAAATAATGTAAATTCGTATCAAAATAAATAAACAAAATGTAAATAAAATAATGAAGATTTCTATGAAAAAATATATACAAAATACATATAAAATAACGCAAATTTCTATAAAAGTATATGTACAAAAATGCACATAAAATAATTTAAATTTGTATAAAAATAAATATACAAAATACACATAAAATTAGGTAAATTTGTATTGAAATACATATACAAAATACATATAAAATAATGTAAATTTGTATGAAAATATATAAACAAATACACATAAAATAACGTAAATTTCCATAAAATATATATACAAAATATACATTAAATTATGTAAATATGGTTAAAAATATATACAAAACACAAATAGAATAATGTAACATCGTATCAAAATAAATAAACAGAATATTAATAAAATAATGTAAATTTGTATGAAAATAAAGAAGCAAAACCCATATAATAACGCATATAAAATATATATACCAAAATACACATAAAAAATAAATTTGTATTAAAATAAATATACAAAATACACATACAATAAGATAAATTTGTATTGAAAAAGATATGCAAAATACAAATAAAACAATGTAAATTTGTTTCAAAATATAAATACGAATATACATAAAATAACGTAGATTTCTATAAAAATATATACAAAATACACATAAAATGAAATAAATACGTATCAAAAAAAAAATATATAGAAAATACACATCAAATAATGTAAATTCATATAAAAATAAATAAACAAAATACCAATAAAAGAATGTGTATTTCTATACATATAAATATACAAAAAACACAAAATAATGTAAATTTGTATAAAACTATATACAAAAATACAGAGAAGTAGTTAAATTTGTATGAAAATAGATATGTAAAATACATATAAAATAAGCTAAATTTGAATTGAAATATATATACAAAATACATAAAATAATGTAAATTTGTATCAAAATATAAAAATACATTATAATAACGTAAATTTGTTTAATAATATATAAACAAAATACACATTAAGTAATGTAAATACGTATAAAAATATATACAAATACATATAATCATGTAATTCGTATCAAACTAAATAAACAAAATAGCAATAAAATAATGTAAATTTGTATGAAAAAACATATACAAATACATATAAAATAACGCTAATTTCTATAAAAATATATACAAAATGAACGTAAAATAAATTAGCTTTATATAAAAATATATATACACATAAAACAATGTAAATTAAATAATGTAAATACACATAAAATAACAAAGATTTGTATAAAATATATATACAAAAATACACAAAAATAATTTAAATTTGTATGAAAAGAAATATACAAAATACACATAAAATTAGGTTAATTTGTATTGAAATAATTATACAAAATACACATAAAATAATGTAAATTTGAAAGAAAATATATAAACAAATACACATATAATAACGTAAATTTGTATGAAATATATATTCAAAATACACATTAAATTATGTAAATATGTATAAAAATATATAC